>NC_065527.1:5612552-5633421 GCF_006386435.1 Epinephelus moara
GGTAAGACAACATGTTTACATGTCGTTTTCTATATGTTCTCTGACATTTATCCTAACGATATGAGGCGGTCTTTGTGGACAAAAAGCTTGTTTAGTGGACTAACTTTGCACTTGAAGGTTGCCCGTTCAATTACGTTTTAACAGGTCTGACGCTACTATGCGCCCCGGCTGTATCTAGGCTTACGGCTAACATGCTAACTATTATTTTTATGTCACTAGTCACTTGAAACAAATTTAGGACGATAGGAGACAGGTTGAAATAAACCGAAATTTCCCTTTAAGTGTATGTTATATTGAGTGTATTTTCATCGCTTTACCTTTTCGTCAGACAGCCCGTTCCTACAGAGAGGCCATTAACGGCTTCAGTTCTTTATCTATGCTCTCATCAAAGTCACCAGACTCCATTGACAAAAACTGTAATCATAGCACGTTAAACACAGGAGCTGCTGGTCTACTGCTGCTTCGGTCAGTTAGTTAGTTTGTGTTATTGTGTGACTTTGGTGAATCTGAATTACTGTAACCCTTTGAGACGCCAAAGTTCACCAAAATCAAATCTGTGTTTTTCTTAATGGAGTCTGGCTGTAAAGAGAACAATATAACGGCTTCATTTCCCCATTGGAAACTGCTGTCTGACAGCAGGGTGAAGCAGTGAATGTAGTCTAAATATAGCACACACTTTAAATGATATTGATTTTTTAGGTGGGCAGTAGTTGATTGCCTAGCTTCCATGTTGGACTCCAGCCTGCTTCTCCAATCTGGAGTGTACTGACCACCATCTACTGTATGTAATGTATTGTCTATGGATAAGTACCACATACAACCTCACTTTGAAAAATCTGTACTATCCCTTTAATTAAGCGGCAGTAACTTTCATTTCAGCTTTTGACTCAAGTGGAATCATATGATTTGGTTTAGTTATGTGGATTAAGCTTCCTTTAACTCACATATTTTAAGTACTACATTGTAAATTAATTACTTAATTAATTTATTAAGCATTTAACCACTAACTATGGACTCTAAACAGTCAAAAATAAAGACATAATACATAAAATACATAAAGAAAAACTGATTCAAATGGACAAAAAAGCTAGATTCTATGTGTTCCCCTTGCATTCATAGAATACCTTCACATTTCCACACAGCTGTCCAAAAGAAAATCGTGCCACTCGCTATTTATTTATCTTTGTTCATGTGTTTGTTGGTGCTTTCTTCCGCAGACCTTTGAGTTCACAGCTCAGCTCAGGCTGCCCTCAGCTGTTATATCAGGATAGAGGTGAGCAGACAGGCCTCCGCAGCGCTGACACACACCACTGATGAGAGCTGTGCTGCAGTGGAGGTGAGAGTGGCTCAATCTATACCAACTCAACCATACAGCCAGCTCTATCTGCGCTGGCAGCAGTGGAGACCTCGCTATTATCACAGCTCTCAGCCCAGCTTCACTCACACTCCCACTCTCTGCCTGAGAATCTTCAGCTGAGGTATAACAACCCCAAACCTGGAGGAAAATAGGTCAAGCTCCTCACCATCTGTTTTTTTTTTTTTTTTGGAGTTACTTCCCAGTATCCCATGGGGCTGTAAAAGCTTTACTGGGTCCTCCAAGGATATTATCATATAAAAGCAAAGATGCACAGAGGGAGATTTTTTAGATATTGTGGAATCTGATCCCAATGTGATCACTTAATTCATATTATTAAACTATAAACCTGCCTTGCTGAGGACAAAGAGCATCCTGGTGGTAGAGAAGTCTTTCATGTATGTCCAGAGGAGCTCTGCTTTGCCTCCGCTGCCCAACTGAGCAGCTGCAAATGTTGATTCCAACATATTGCTGATGAGATGTTAATTGCTCCCAGTAGAGACGGGGAATGGAGGTCACTGTCTTTGTTAATGTTTTGGAAGAACAAATCGAGTAGAACCACTGTGCCTGTTTTAATTACACTCTGCGGTGTGATGGGACCAGTGCGGAGTGAGACGGAGGGAAAAGAATACGAGAGATCGGGGACACTTTTCGTAGATAATTCTACAAGCAGCGATAACAGCTACAGTATCAGCGCTCATTAGCATGAGGAATAAATATCAGTTTTCTTCTTTCTATAATCCCACTGGAATATGATAAGTACAGTTATGGGAGCGCGGTATAAACTTCCAATTACTGCTGATTAGAGTTTTGTTCTACAAGAGCTTCTCTGGAGGCAAAATAATCTCATTTTAGTCAAAACTCGGCGGATTAAAGCGGCAAAAAACACTCCCATGACACGATGCATGAAGATAGCTCTTATGAATATTTTTTAACTCTCATTATCACAAAATTATTGTTTTGTGATTTGAACGTTACAAGATTGGGTTTCTTGCAATCACAAAAATAGCCACTTACAAGAAACTGGTTTCTACTTTCTTGTTACAAAATAAAATCCCTTGTGATGCAAACCTGTCCCCTTATTATTACATGCAGATACTTGTTTTGCCAGTTATGTTCTGATTGGGAAACGCAGGACAGGATAAGACCTTAACATCGGAGACCACAGTTTGAGACTCTAAATCCTGCTTCTGGTGAAGTTAGACTTGGGTAACCCAAGCCCTTCAGTCACACGTTGACAACTGCTGGCCTTTTTAGTGCTAAACCAAGACAGGCCTTGTCCACATGTACACGGGTATATTTAAAAACTGAGCTTTTTCTATTTGTTTTGGCCTTTCGTCCACACGCAAGCTTTTCAGAAGCTCTGTTTTTAATGTTGACATGCAACAGTTTGTACAATGGTAGATGTGATCAAAACAGTGCAGACTGTGACCTTGCTAACAGGACTTTGTTGACATGTTTACACATCAATGTTTAGTGACTCTTACACTATATTGAGGTACGACACAATGGCCATGAAAATACTTGTATCGCGCATTTCTGCAAACCACAGATACCTCACATTTGTACATTATTTTTTACTAGATTGTTAAAACTTTATGTTTTCAACAACACTATGGTGAAGGTGTGGTTAGGTTTAAGCACAAAACCCATTTAGTTATGGTTACGAAAGGGTCATTTTTTGGCTTAAAGGGATAGTGCACCCAAAAATGAAAATTCAGCCATTATCTACTCACCCATATGCCGAGGGAGGCTCAGGTCAAGTTTTAGAGTCCTCATATCACTTGCAGAGATCCAAGGGGAGAGGAGGTAGCAACACAACTCCACCTAATGGAGGCTGACGGCGCCCCAGATTCAAACATCCAAAAACACATAACTGAAACCACAAAATATCTCCATACTGCTCGTCCGTAGTGATCCAAGTGTCCTGAAGCCCCGACATAAAAAGCTGTGTTGTGTTGCTACCTCCTCTCCCCTTGGATCTCTGCAAGTGTTGTAAGGACTCTAAAACTTCACCTGAGCCTCCCTCGGCATATGGGTGAGTAGATAATGGCTGAATTTTCATTTTTGGGTGCACTATCCCTTTAACTTTTGTTGTTGTCCCACCACATTTCCCTCTGGTGCCACCAGGCACCATCAAACAAAAACAACAACCAGCTGTGTCTCATGCCAATGTGAGTGCCGGTTTTCAACGACTTTGGAGTGAGACCACGTTGGCCACACAGTCTTTCTAAGTGGAAATATTCTTTAAGATTTTATCTGGGGAGATCTCTGGTGCTAGGATGAAGGGGGCAGGTCACATCATGCTTGAGGCTAGGAAGGAGGCACTCAGCTTAGCTAGAAAAATGGCATGAATTTGTATTCCAATTTGTATTGAGACACTTATAACATGTAAAGTGGAATATAGAGAAAGACCCATTGGGAAGGTTACAGTTGAGAAATTATCAAAAGGTGCAGGTTATGTTACTACTTTGTGTCTTGGGGCTGTATCATATGAGGTATGATGTTATTTGGTGAGGGTCAGACCATTAACCTGGTTATGATATGTTTAGGTTTAGGTTATATAGTATGGGGAGAAGTATATGGGATAGGGCTATAGCTGGTGTGAAGTTCTGCCATCTGAGAAACCTGGTATGATTTGTATGCAGACTGAGAGGTGCTGCCTCAGAAGCTGAAGTCCCATCAAGAAAGGTCCCTGCTGGAGTCTTGCCATACAAAGCTTTAAGTTCATGGTTCAAGTTAATGGTTCCGTCAGAGAGCAGATTTGCCTTGTTTGCCTAAATTGTGAACGCCAGATGCATAAACAAAAGAGAAGAATGATGGATTGCCGCTTGCACTCCTTTCGCCCACTGATTTAACTCAGCAAATAAGACTCGCTCTACCTCCTGAACAGTTTTGCTCCTGTGAAATGTTTACAAGAAAACAGCCTGCCCTGTTAATGTGTGCTGTAAACTCAGGCATAAACTCAGGTAAACAGAAAGATAACAACACTTGAGCAGGTACTTAACACCTGTGTACTTTGTTTAGCATCTCCTGGTGCAGTACAGCGTCTGAAATTGTGAAGAAATGTGAAGAGGAAATGTTTGGCTAGCCTTCCATCAAAATGAGATTCTTACCCTCTGGCCGAACTCTCCCGGCTCCCCAGGTAGACCCTGTACACCCGGAGGACCCTGAGGAATAAAATGTTCAGCTACAGTTCACACAGCTTAACTGGTGTTTTCATGAACCGCTCAGCACTACATCTGAACAGGTGGCTTTTCCACAACAACAGAATACCAAAAGCTATAAAATGCAGGAAAGAGGAAGTCATAAATCATGATCCTTACTTGAGGCCCCTGGGGGCCCTCGGGCCCTTGAGGCCCAGGAGGTCCAGCATCTCCCTAAAACAGATCAAATACATATATGTATGTTTTACACATATCATTTTATACGTAAAACTCTGGTTACTTTGAGATTTGAGATTACAGTAATGTATTTATTTTATGGTCCATCCTGGTGTATGAAGTTGTGTGCTGATCACTGCATTTTTCATGACAGGATAAACTGCATTAATAATCTGCTACTCAGTTCTTTTCCTAGTATACTGTAACTGATGACACGTCATGATATAATGAACATGAACATGATTGAACAGTTACTCACCTTTTCACCCCGTAAGCCTTCTTTCTGAACCTGAAATTAAAAGAAAGATGAATAAAAAAATCAGTGTAGGTTATTTTCTAATTATGCAAGTCAATGACATTCATTTTGTTACCTTGGACTTATTATTGCAAAGAAATTAGGCTATGGGACAGAGTAATCTAAATGTCACATTTGACATAAAAAACTTGAATTACTGCCTCACGGTTGTCCAACCAGTCAAGTCGCACATCTGTCCAGACCTACACACACTCTTCCCCCTTACAATCAGCACAGTTTTAAGATGGACACCCAAGATTAGTGTCACCAATTCAGTATCTGACCAAATGTCTTCGCTTCTGTTCCTGAGATATGGTGCTGAAAAATGGCTGGTAAACAATATGCTGTCACAGTGAAATTGACTTTTGACCTTTTGGTTCATTCATTGTTAGGGGTGTAAATCACCAGCTTCATCACGATACGATATTATATCGATTTGTTTGGATGACGATACGATGTTTGCCGATATCACAAAGTCTGTCACGATACGATTTTGATTCGATTCGATTCAGGAGCCTGCGATCGATATGACGCGATATCATATGCCCATCTAACACAATCATTTACATCAACTCACAAAAACAACTAGAATATGATTTGACCATTTTATTTCTGAGCTCTGTTTGTTGTTTGAGCGGAGGCGCGCTTGCCCAGACATGGTGACACAGACGTGCTATGTGAATTTCAAAATAAATGTGTGTCTTTATGATGACGATATGGATCGATGTTTTCATTTTGCATCGATACAATCGGATCGTTAATCAATGAACCGATGTATCGATGTGGATCGATGTATCGTTACACCCCTATTCATTGTTTTATCCAATTAGGCATTTGTGTGCAATTTTGTCATAATTAGCGTGTGAATTTTTGAGTCCAGGCCAAAAACATGTTTTGTGAGATAAAGATTTGACCACCAAAATATAATCAGTTAATCCTTGAGTCTACGTGGACTTTGGTGCCAGAGTTCAAGAAATTCCCTCCAGGTGTTCCTGAGATATTGCCTTAATGACAATGGAATAGATGTGAGGTCACAGCGGCCTTAACCTTTGACCTTTAACCATCAGAATCTAATCAGAATAAGAAGATATACTTCATTTATCCAGAGGGGAAATCAAATTTGTTTTCACCCTGTTGTCATGAAAATGCACACACATGCACAAACAGGACCTTTACATGCATTAAATGGAGAGGTGTCAGAGAGAGGGGGCTGTCCAGGGAGAGGTGCCCTGAGCAGTTGGAGGTTTGGTGCCTTAATCAAGGGCCCCTCGGCATTGCCCAGGAAGCAAATTTGCACATCTCTAGCAATCAGTCCATTCTCCATATCTGGTCTGTGAGAGGACTTGAACTGTCGACCCTCTGGTTCCCGAGCCAAGTCCTCATGAACTGAGTTACTGCCGCCACTAATCAGTTCATCTCTGAGTCCAAGTGAATGTTTGTGCCGAATTTAATGAAATTCCCTCCAGGTGTTCATGAGATATCGCGTTCATGGGAATGGGATGGACGTGAGATCGCAGTGACTTTAACCTTTGACCATCACAATCTAATCAGTTCATCCCTGTGTCCAGGTAGGAGTATGTGACAAATTGGAGGAAATTCCCTCAAGGCGTTGGGTGTTGAACGTGAGATATCATATTCATGAGATTATGGCAGACGTACAGACCTCTGGCCACAGCTGTCGTCGGCATGGAGGCATAAAATCCCTTATAGCTTCATGTAGAAAAGATCGCAATGTCTTCTGAAATCTGAAAATTCAGATTTCTTGTTTTTCCCAACCAAAACTCCAAAGCCCAAAGAAATCTGATTCATTCATACTGTAGATGGTACAGTAAAGTATCAGTATCCTTTTATTTTAGAAGCTGGGACCATCAAATGATCAATCAATTATCAAAATATCTGTCATTTATGGTGTCTTTTGTCAATCGACTAATCGGTTAATTGGCTTTCTGTTAAGCTTCTTCTATCTGGAGAACATCGCCCCCTCTTTATATGTGCTTCCATTTGAAGAACAAGGTCAGCAGGTCACTTTTGTCCATAATTAGCTAGTTTGTTTTAAGTAATCAAACAAACACATAACTGATCATAGATGCACAAAATAAACTTAAATTACATGCTTATTTATTTCCCCTCTCTGTCTCTTTTTCTTTTAAAAAATGCTGTTTATCTTTCTAACTCCATCTCTCCATTTCGCTCTTCATCACTAAACGAGCCTGTAATTTGTTATCCTTTTGGTCTATTTTCAGTACTCACCACATCCCCAGGTAATCCGGGAAGGCCTCTCTCCCCCTGTGATGTAATTCAAACAAAGATAAAACCCCATCATTAGAATCAAGAGACTTAAAGGGTAATGCACCTAGAGCAATATGGTAATGATACGCCAACGACCATAATTTATGAGATGACACGTGTGTACTTATTGTAGGCCTAAAGGAAAGTGAAACTTGCGGGTGAAGTACCATGGGAATCCTCTGTGCAGATGTGTGTATGCGTGCATCCTTGTGCATGTACATGGGTGTGGTGTAAGCATGCGCGCACCACTGGAAGACTCATCAAAGTCCGTAATTACAGACAGACAAATGAACTCTGCATTTTATTTTCTCAGACAAATGAGTGGGCTGACTTTGATGGTACACAGAGGAGACAGAGGAATGTCTGGAGAGTGCAGACAGTAGTTTGGGAAACTGATGATAACTCTTTGAAATGATTTATATCAGCAGCGCTTAATAACGTGATGCTTACAGCAATATCCTCTTTCAATTGTTTCTAATCAAGTCAACGAGATGTTTTGCATAAAGCACAGCAGAGGGGGGGCATACCTTCACGCCTTTAAGTCCACTGGCTCCAGGTGCACCAACCAGTCCTCTCAAACCCTAATCAGTTTGAGACAAAAGCTTTATTAATAAAAGGTGACTCAGTGAATCTGTCTCAGATTAATATCTGTGGTGTGCTTGTAACGGCAGGCTCTTAAACAGAGGTACACGACTTACGTCTTTCCCGGGAGCTCCGGGTTTGCCAGGGAATCCATCCAAACCTGGCTCGCCCTAAAATGGAGACAAGTGTAAAAGAAAGCATTTATAAAGTAATGTCAACTGTTGAAAACAATATAAATAATAATTCTGCCATATTTATGTATCTTACTATATAATGACGAAAACTCTGTCTGTGTGTGTGTTCCACGTTTTTCTCCTCACTGACTTGGTCAATCCATGTGAAATTTGGCACAGTGGTAGAGGGTCATGGGAGGATGCCAATGAAGCAATATTACATCAATCGGCCAAAGGGGGGCGCTATAGCAACCGATTGAAATTGCAAACTTTGAATGGGCATATCTCATGCCCCGTATGTCGTAGAGACATGAAACTTTGCACAGAGATGCCTCTCCTCATGAGGAACACATTTGCCTCAAGAACCCATAACTTCCGCTTATATAGATTTTCCGCCATTTTGAATTTTTTGAAAAACACTTCAAATGGATCTCTTCCTAGGAAGTTTGAGCGATCTGCATGAAACTGGGTGAACATAATCTAGGGACCAATATCTAAAGTTCCCTCTTGGCAAAAGTTGGAAAACTTACTAAAACTGAGCTTCTATAAGGCAATGAATATTGCGGAGGGCGTGGCTCATCACATAAAGGTGTATAACATCTCAAGGGTTTCACCCATCACCACGCAACTTTGTAGGCATATGACCACACATAATCTGAGGGGACCCCTCCATTATTGACCCCATCAAACAAAATGGGGGCGCTAGAGAGCTCATTTCTTATCTAGGCCTAACCGCCATATGGATTTTTACTAAACTTGGTAGATATGTAGAACAGGACGCCTCAAGGTGACTGGAGAAATTTAACTCTAATTGGCAACTGGGTGGCGCTATAACAACAGAAAAATGCTTAAAAATGGCTAAAATGCGACCGATCACTGTGGCTCCCCCTGTGGACCAATGTTTGTTTTTTTTCAAATTTTTGGTATGACTAAGTCATGGTATGGTATTATATACTAGTCCATACCCATTGAGTACAGCATACCATACCATGACCATATTAATGCCAATTTTTGTACTCCACTGATATTTAACAGAAGTTTCCGTAAGTGTCTCTAATCACAGTCTGGAAAACTGTATATCTGGCAGTCTACACAACCAATGTCTGGTATTTTCAAAAAATAGTTTGCTAAGAAAGTAATGTATATATTAGAGTTCGTTTGCAACAAATAAAAAATTCCCAGAAGTAAAAATAGTATGTGCAACACATTCACACTCCATCTTTGTCACATATAGACGTTTGGTCATGGACTTTTCATGTCTAGATACAATGTGAAAGGTACCCTGGGTGCATTGGTTGTTGATGTTCTGGGACACCATGTCAAGTTCTGCCTGTTACATGCAAATAAATGCACTACATCGGTAAAACAGAGCGAATCTACATTTTGTTTTTTCCTTCAACAACTAACGCACGTGGTTAGGGTTTAGGAAAAAAGAACAGGGTTTGGCTTTAGAATCTTACATGAACACCTCTCTCCTGGATGAAAGTCAGTGTTTGTTGGACCCATCCACCACCCCATCTGACTTTTGCCGCCTTAACTTTTGTTCTTGTCCCGCTGCGTTTCCCTGACACTGCCGAACACCATTAAACTATAACGGCGACTGGCTAGGTATCATGCCGATGTTAAAGGACAGCTATTTCTGTCAGTGTCTGACGCTTCGAGTCACTGCCCAAACACTGGATTTCAACGACTTCAGAGTGAGGGAGTGTGCAGGGATAGCTACCATCGCTGCACAGATAAAAACAAGAAACTCAAATGTTATCAACAGAAAACCCAAAGAAAAAGACCTCTCAGCAGTGAACCAAATGGAAAAGTATATCAAGAAAGCTCTGTGAGGCTGTACTGAGGTGCTGTCCTTAGCAGACCTCAGGCCGGGGGAGGGGGGACTCCTGCTTCAATTGTCTTCTTAAAAGCCCTGAATCCATTCTCTTCCCTTATGAAATCTGATATAATTGAGTAAACGTTCTTCTGTTGGCCTAATATTCAATTCAGAGTATTGAAGCCCACATTTACTTGGCATTGCTGGGATCCTTGAGTTGCAATTAGAGCAGCCCAGATAATGATGGCATGGATTCAAATGCAGAAGGTTTGTCTGTTAAACATTCATCTGTGAAACAGCAGTATAACAAAACTAGGTTTCAAGATCAGTGATGCTATTTACGCCAAACCCCTCCTCTACCTATGTTATGTTAGGGTAATAGTAACATCAGATAAATTTTACCTTCTTTTAGGTCACGGGAATGAAAATCAGTTATCCTCAAATTTATTATGTTGTGGGTTCACAATGCTGAAGACAGCTGGAGAAGCTTTAGATACAAAACAGGATGTAGTCGCAACTGTTTTTTTTTCCTTGACAGCTATCGTGTTTTTTCCAAATGATGTACAGATGTTTAGGCTTTCTATAATCTGAAATGGCTTAAAAATAGTGCATATAAATGCTGTAAATGGAAAGAAAAATCTCCCCGGAGGAGAACACCCCCAGGTTTGGACTGAGCTTTGGATGTTTACAATGTCTGGCCCCAGAATAAAAATAAATAAAAGTTCTTCAAGCTATTCAAATCCTGTGGAGGAGTTATCTAATTTCATAAGGTACTGCTGCAGGGTCGTAGAGCCGTTAAGGAACTTAATGACATTACTGTAAGTACTGTTCAATAAGCGGGAGGTCCTAGTAGTAATGGCCCTCAGCCTTCTACCTGATGGAAGTACATTTAGGAGTGGGTTGGCGGGGTGGGTTTCGTCCAGGAGGATTTTCATACCCTTGCGTCGGATACGGGCCTCATAGATATCTGAGATGGGGGGTAGATTGCAGCCTATAATCTTCTCTGCAGTGTGGACAATTCTGTCTAGCTGTAACCTCTGCTGGACAGTAGAGTTGCCATACCAGACAGTTACAGAGAAGGTAAGGACACTTTCTATGGTGGCTTGATAGAACTGCAACAACCCCCTACAGGCCACCCCAAATTTCCTCAACTGACGAAGGAAAAAAAGCCTCTGGTGGGCTTTTTTGGTAATGCAACTCAAGTTGTCCCCCCCACTTAAGTGAGGAGGAGATAGTGGTACCTAAAAACTTGAAGTTGTCCACCCGTTCCACCTCCACCCCTTGGATGGACAAAAGTCCACTACTAACTCCTTAGTTTTAGAGGCGTTTAGCTGTAGATTATGGAGGGAGCACCACTCAGTTACTCTGAGGACCTCATCCCTATATGCAGTATCATCATCCCTAGAGATCAGCCCCACTAGTGTTGTGTCATCTGCAAATTTATACATTTTAACAGAATCTATTAAATCTATCAGCCACTCAATATATTATTATTGTTTGTTGGCTAATGAGTGAAGCAGCTCTAGCAGCCACTTGCATTTGGCTGGTGACTGGTGCTAATTTCTAACCCTGCTATATGTCTAGCTATTCCAGCAGATAGACCTAAATGACATGACCCTCTGGTGGTGCTAGATTATAGACTGAATCACTGTGATGTCACGCTAACAACATCAGTCACTTCAGGTAGAAAAATGGCAGTTGATTACAATTGCAGACATTTGTAAAATAGGCAAACTTGTTGATTTCTGTTGTCATTTTCAGTCATGACTGTAACATTTAGAGATAGATATATAGTAAAACAGAGTAGTCCGACCTATCTTGACATTTCTGCTGTCCTTATTTTATGTTCTCCGTTTCTTCTCTATCATCTTTGATAAACCAAATATACCGGCACAGAACCTAAGCAATGTCCTGTGGATAGGATCACAGCAAAAATGTATTTTAGCCACCTAAAAAAATCCATAGTAGTGTAAATGTGTGCTATATTTCAATATGTGCTCTGGTTTACCTTACAGAAAACCAGTCGACACCACAGTAGACCAGCAACTCAGTGTTCTGCTCAGTTAAATTACTAAATTATTAATTTTGTCAATGGAGTCTTGAGGCTTTGATAAAAAGGCTTCAATTCCCCGTCAGAAAAGGCTGTTTGACGACCAGATAAGGCGGTGAAAATACTTCTATTGTTCAGTTATACTGTTATAACCGACTGGTATATTGGTATACTGTTCAGCGCTGTTTGATTTTATGTACGTGATGTGAGGATTTTCTACCCAGAAGTTGTTGTAAATAAACATTGTGATTCAGTCTATAAAGGCAGCAGAGGTTCATCTTCTGGGCACTATTACATCTGTACCAAACGTCATGGCACTCGTTGACCCGACTAGCCCACATTACCGTCCCTATAGCCGCGCAGCTAGCATGGCTAATAGAGGGCAGCTTCATTCAGAAAGTGATGTATGAACCAAAACACATCCTTAAGTTTTCAGTCAGGAAACACTGCCCTGATTTCAACCCCAGGTGCCTCCTCTGAACCACCTATTCCCTTCATCGCTTTACTCAGTAAAGTACTTTTCCAGTTTTCACCTGCAGGATGTTGCCTCCTGACTGACTGGCTGACACACAGCTCTAAACCTGGCATCAGCATGTTTGAATGGAGCTTCAGTGTGCCTTGAACCTGCTACACATCCTCATGCCATATGGCAAAGTAATCAGTGCACTGAATACATGTTTACTGCTTCATACAGACCCCTTGTTAAAGATGGTCAAATTCAAGTTGACATCTCAGCACGACACAAAGGTACGAGTTGCAGCTGGTTCGTCTACTGTATCCTTCCGCTCAATCTGTTACTTGTAATATCACTGAAGTCACGATCACAAAAACATCTTGACAACTTCACTTCAGTTAAACCAATGTGATGTTTGCAGATAAGCTGTCACTGGTTTATTAGTGCTTTCTAGCATCATTGTGGTAAAGGAAGGAAGGTGTTAGCAGCTCAGAGGAAAACTTCAGACATCAACAAAGCTTCGGCCTGAATGAGCTGCATTATAGCCAAACGCCCCCACAGGGTCCCAGACAGGAAGTGTGGAGAGTGAATCAAGGAAGCCACATCTGTTTGCACCATTACGCCCCTCAGTCCTCAGTTCCTCTGAGAAGAATGGCCTCTCTCAGAAGTTAACCCTGTCGTTAGGATCCCTGTTCTGTACAGGTTGAATCTAACATGGTTCAAATCCCGGGACATGCTGGGAAAACACGGACGGGGAAAGTAAACATGTAACTCCCTCCTGTCACTCGAGCAAGAAGAGCATTGTAGCTCCCCTGTTAGGAAACCTACACATCGTGTTCACATTTAACAAGTCAGATTTAATCTCGTAAATGAAAGAACTGGTGCAGTGTTACTTACGCTGTTTCCTGAAGATCCTTTTTCCCCTTTAACACCTGCTTCCCCCTACAGCAAAACAGAGTAACATCACAATAGGATTCCAAAAACAAATCTAATCATTAATCAATATCAGATCTTAGCCGATGACTTGGTGAAGTTCATTCAGATTATACTCACAGTGACACCTTTTGGTCCTGGTGAGCCGGGACTTCCTTGATCCCCTTGGATTCCCTATATAACACAAAGTGACAACATTTTATTAGTGCGAGTTTATGGCTCTTCAAAAGTGCTCCTCAGCAGTACAGTGAAGGCCAACTGGGGACTGCTGAGTCGGAGGTGAATCAATGTAACTGAACTCCCGAAAAAGAAACAGCAGTTGTCAGTGACAAGACCCCCAACATCCCATGGGACCACTCTGAACTTTGACCTCTGACCTCACTTTCACTTTCCTCACACACAGACAGACAGAAATATTTTATCCCAGCTCTTTTTTATATAAAGCTTAGTTTTATGGCTTTGGTGAAAAAATGCACAATACAGACAGTGAAAAACAAAAAGAAAGAAAGACCTGCGCCATCTTTAATGTCATTGATAGCACCTGTGCATGCTGGGGTGAAATAGGCTGTAATAATAGAGCCCCAGGAATGAGTCCGACAACCCAGAAATGAGTTAGCATTTTGGCACTCCCAGTTCCGTCATCTCAAACTCATAGGGTTTTTGGTTTGATGCCTGAAATAAGGTCTGTGGTTAACACAAGCTTGAGAGACTGGAGAGACGCTTTTATGTGTCTTAAGAAATGTGGTTGCTAACAAGTGGCTAAATGAGACTACAGAACGTCATCACAGCGAACACAGCTTTACAGCCTCGCTGTGGGGTCAGTGTTAAGTAGGGCTGCCACTAACGATTATTTTCATTGTCGACTAATCTGTCGATTATTTCTTCGATTAGTCGACTAATCATTTCATCGAAAAATCTGTTAAAATGTTGAAAAATGTCGGTCTGTCTCTCTCAAACCCCAAAATTACGTCATCTAATGTTTTGTTTCATACTCACGCCAAAGGTTTTAGTTCACCATCACGGGAGAGTGTGTAAAGCTGCCAATATCTGAACGTAAGAAGCTGCAGTAAGAGTATTTTGGGGTACTTTTATAGTACTTTTCTATGAAAAATGACTCAAACTGATTAGTCGACTACTAAAATAGTCACCGATTATTTTAATAGTCGATTAGTCATCGATTAGTCGACTAATTGTGGCAGCCCTAGTGTTAAGTCATGCTACCGTGGTGTAGTTTGTTTATAGCCTAACGTTAGCTTTTTACTTCTGGCGATTGCATCTATGCTTCAAAACTCATAAAAGTGGTGCTCAACTGTGAAGATTAACTTGTTGAACAAAACGTGTAAGTATCATAAATGTTTGTTTGCCACAGAACTTATTTTCTGCAATAATCCAAAATGCAGTGGAAAAATCCTGTTAGCTTTTTAACGAGGGAGCCAGGGTGACACTAACTTTAGTATCTGCCTACAGAAAACATCGTCCCTGGAGCACTCTGCTCTAAGTTCCACTTAACTATACCCAACTTTTAGTTTGGTTGCACTTTGCCACAGAATCAAATCATCTGCAGCTTGGAGCAGCTGCTGCAGCTTTCCATAGACATTGCATGATAGCTCGCCACAGGCCGCACTTCACCACTGCTTGATGTGTGTTCGGCATAAGCAGGTGAACTTTCAAGATAAATGGAACACAGCATCTTGCTGCATTCCATTTATCTCAAACGTCAGAGGTCAGAGCTGGGAGTGACCTTACACCCAAGATGATCACATTCCAGTAGGGACCACAAGAAGTTGGAAACCAAGTTGTTGTTATGATGCATTCCCTTTGAGTTCCTAGTCGGACATTTCAACTGGAACGCTCCCAAAGTCAGATTTCTTTAACTCCGAAAGTTGGAGGGAACCAATCAGCCCCGACCTCAAAATCCAATATGGCCTGGGTTTGTTGAAGGTGGCAGTGCTGTTTGGGCTGAGAAAGCATGTGTAAGTAAGGTAAAGGAGGTTGTTGGGTTGGTGCGGGGAGCAGTGAGAGCTGGCATTAGGGAAGTGTCTCTGGGATGCCAGAGATCACTGTCTAGCCTCCTGGAGGTGTCGTGGGACCAACTAGACGAAACACTGGTGAAAGGAGGTTCCCACCTGATGACCCCAAAGACGTGTTAGTTATCACTGCTCACTGGTCTGTAGAGTTAAGCCTTGCCATAATAGCTTACCATAGGGCTTAGGAGGTTATTCACTGAGTGCTGATCCTTTCTCTAGAACAAAAACTTCTTGTGTTTATTTGACCTGGCTACACCACACATCACCAGTAGTGAAAGCTGTGGTAATATACCGTTTATTAGCACTTCCGTCTTGTTTGTGTCTCTTAAAAAATTCACACACACAGAACTGTCCAACTCCTATCTTTGGAGATGTTGCTACAGTGTACAGGGCGCAAAATTGTTATCAACTGGTATCGCTAACAATGGCTAACCTGGTTAGAACTGGTATTAATAACAAAATCTTGGGTTTCAGATGTGCAACTCCCAGCTCCGACCTTGGACTTCCACGGTAAATGGAACACATTAGCACCACTTCAGGCAAGATTAGCCAACGTTAGCGATACCAGCTGATAGCAACACATTACACTGTATTTTGCACATACAAACACAGTAGCAACATGTCTACAAATGGAAGTTGGACAGAACTGTGTGTATGACTGTTTTAATGAGACACAAGTAAGACAGAAGTGCTAATAAACTGACTTTAGGGGGCGTTCAAGTTGAAATTGGAAATCCCAACTTGCTAGGAATATGAGTCCCGTGACTTCTGTGACATGCGGACTTGCGTTACAAACAATTTCTTCCTGCCTGAATCACACGAACATGTCTCCTGGCTGCAGAAAAATATGTATTGCCACACTTTGCTGCTTCTTGGTGTGTTGCCAGTGTTACACACATATTTTGGTTTCTTCACTGAAGTTGTGTTTAAGGTAATTTCACATCACATCGTAGTGGTTATAACATACACCAGGTCAAAGCTGAGGCTAGGAGGTGAGCTCTATTTCCTTTTAGTATTTCACATGCATCCACAGTCTCAACTCTCTGCCATGAAAGCAGCATTGCACTAATTGAGTAACCTGTGTTGTATCAAAAGGGGGCGATCATTCCCTCCAGTCCTGGGTCGGGCAGCCTGTCACAGTCCATTGGTCAAACCTGAGCCAGCACCCCCCCGCTCCCTGCTCCCTCCTCATGGCTCTTTCACCAGCTGCTGCCTCATCCAAGGGAAAGCCAACCAAACTGCCCCCTTCTTCACAGGAAATCGATAACAAGCTGAGGGGTAATTGTCCAGAAAAACGTATGTACGCCCACATAACACAACAAATGCCTCTCTGAGATCACTGCCAAAACCAGAATGACAAAGGCTAAACCTTTTTCTCCCTACATCAACACTATGACGAGCCAAATGCGTGTGCACGTTCCCGTTAATGAATAAAAAAAATGGGAAGACCACATTCACACACCTTTTGTCCAGCTGGACCTGGCAGCCCTGGATCACCATCCTGTCCTGCGTCACCCTGTTAAAAAAGAAAATGATGAAAACGTATATTTGCATACAACCCCTGACTGAAATATGAAAACATTCACTTCTTACTTGGTCTCCTCTGTCTCCAGGTAAGCCATCAATCCCTGGCACACCACCAATTCCCTGTCAGATGATTGGAAACACATATTCAACACCAGTATGTAAACTCTGACTTTAAGATTTAACGAATTAAAGATGTCCGCCACACATCCAGGGTCCAAGTGCCACACCTTCTCTCCTTTTTGTCCAGGAGGACCTGTCAACCCTATCCTCCCTGTATCACCCTGTAAACAGAAGGCAGGTGTTTACTTTGACTGTTCTGTAATACACAAGCATGCAGGATGGCCGGAGATACAGGCGACGATAGCGTGCTGTCAGAACATCAACCTGGTAGCATCACAGAACGTGGTTTAGTACACGGTGGGTGGAGGATTAACGCTGAACAAATGTTAGAGATTAATTAATGTTTGATGGAACATAAATACAGAAGTTAAGTTACACAAGTCAAGATACACACACAAACACACAGAGAAACTTTTGAGTAAATGTTGGGAGCCAGAATATTCAAAAAGCTGTCATCGTCTTCACCAAGACCCACGATGGTCTGGTCGTACATCAAGAGACTCAAGGAACAATGGCTTTCCATTGTCTTTGGTGCTGCACTTTTGGTTTGTGTGTACACTGATGTCACATGCAATGCCAAGGAATCCCTCGGATTTGGAAAGCTGGACTGAGTGAAAAGTAATGGCTGTTAAATTACACAGTACCACGAGGTCTTGCCCACCGCAACACTTCCCTCTGCTTCATAAACCACTTTACAAGTCACAGAAGGTTGCCCTTTAATTATTTTAGGAGCTTATATCATTTTAACACACGACATCTCGTTCATGGCAGAGATTAGGAGGAAGGCCCCCGCTCTGCTGCGCCCGAAGAAGACATTATCTATAACAACACTGCTACACGGGGAATTGCCTGTTCTTGTCGGTTAAAGATGCAATTAGAAGCAATCAAAGCCGGATGAATTCACTTTCACCCCATGCGACTGGATGACCGACATAGCCATTTTTAACCACAGCGTGGAGCGGGCTTACGTCATGTCTTTGCATCAGCTTTGGAGAAGTTTACGGCAACAAATTGCAGCCTTCTTTGGGAGAGAGTGGAGACAGATGCTCATGCAGAAAGTAAAGAAATAGAAAAGCAACAGGGATGCTCTGCATTAAAGCTTGATTTAATGCAGTTTTATCAAAGCAGTATCGTTTCCAGCAGCAACAACTACAAGATGGAAATCAATTTATCATGAAATGAGTTCGGCTGTCTGTCTGACTGCTTCACTGAAGTTAAAACAGCATCACACCACCTGTTTTATGCAACAGAATCACAGAGGCATCCTCAAAACTATCAAACCCAGATCAGATAACACAAGAGCGAAGACCACGTCTCGTCTTCCAGACCTCTTGTGGCCATTTTAAGTGTCCCTCTCTGGACAGCTTGAATGATGCATGCAGAGGATTTTGTCTCAAGGAATAAATTATACCGTGAGACTCCCAGCTGGCACTGCCAGGCAGCGGAGGCTGTGATTTGAACAGACTGGGTGGGCGTCTGCATAAGCCTGCCCTCCCTGCTACACATCCTCTGTGGTAACCTGTCCTGTAATTCTGACAATAACAGCTGTTTGAGCATTTTCCCTAACCACTCCCTGACAGAACAGAGGTAAGATAATGAAAAGAACACCATATTAAAGACAAACATAAAAAGAAACAGGACAAAAGAAGAGAGAAAATAGAAAACAGGGTCTCGGATTTACATGCATATAAAATATGCACGGACACAAACGTGTATTTGGGTTAACATGATGCTCATGCAGCATCAGGAAGAGCAGGTGTACTTACCTTCTCACCTCTGTCACCTTTGACAGAGAGAGCTCTGCCCTGCAAATAATTAATCGATAAGGATCAATTATTATCGAGGCGGGAAGAAAAGCAGAGATAATAGCTGAATGGCATGCAGTGTGAAATAGAAACTCATAACAGCACCAAACATGATGTGCTGAAACTCAATTATCTCTCAATTAAAAGTAAAACTTGTAAATGTGCACATTTTAAGTTTCATACAGAGTCTCCTTTTTCTCCTCTGTTTCCAGGCGGTCCAATGGCGCCCTTTAGGCCTGTGTCACCCTAAAAACGCACATTCACACAATAAAAAAGTCGAACAAACAACTTTGAAACAAAATGAAACTGTAGTCTTTTGTCACACACAAGCAAGTACTTAAACGCAACAGTAGATGACCTTTTCACCCTTGGGACCTGCAACACCAGGTGCACCGATCTCTCCCTGTGAGAAATGAAAATACAGACGTCTTTCGAAAGCCATTTGACAAAAGGATTCCCACTCATCTGTGAAAGTCTGGTAAAATAAGGTGGCGTTACCTTAGATCCTGCAGGGCATGAACAGTTCACATGAGGGCCTCTTTGCTGCTCCAAACTGGTGGGTGTCGGGGTGGGGATCTGCAGAGGGGGCGCCTCCGTAACAACTTTCTTGGGACACTGAAATGATATGATTTATTTATTAAAAGTAATCATCAAACCAAAATAATTGTCAGGACTATGTGATGAGCACTGAACCCATCTGGCTTTAGTGATTATCTTAGCTTAAAGACAGAGTGAGAAGGATTTAAAACAGCACTAGAAGTTTGGTGGTGTTCAGTGGCTTCTCTTGGAGGGTTTTGAGTTTTGTCTTGAAACCAGCTAAAAGTGCCTTTAACTCATCATCTCCTTTGGAAACAGCGTCACTCTACACAGATTTTCGGCTGAGGGAATACATTATAAATGTACTTTATTCAAGTTGTTAAGTTGTTAATGTTACATCAGTAGTCACACTGAACAAAGCTGTGCAATTACAGTAATGCTTCCTGTTTGTGATGTGTTTTTTTTTGGCATGTCAACCTCAGTGATGCAGGAAATCTGAGCAAGATTATTATTTTATTTTATTTGTAAGGTTGTTCTTGCACTCACTGAACTACTGAATGTGTTTGCAGCGTTCTCTGGTCCATTTGTCCACGCTGGCCCTAAATGAATACTTCTATATATGAAATCACAGGTAGCATTATATATTAATAGTTCACTGTTATTAATCAGTATGACATTTACTTGCATATAAAAGACGGTATTAATCCCTTCACACCATACCATAACGTTACCACTGTGAAGTATGTTTTTATGCTTAGTCTTGAGTTGCTGAACAAACATAAATGCAGTTCTTGTATATGTTATCTCATATATTATGGTATATTGTAGGAACTGGTGGCACTTATTTGCACCTTACTGTGCTTAACTGTACTGTGAGCTATTTTTGTACTTTGCACCTTACTATTATCTAGTTTATATTTAGTTTTAGTCCTCATATGTTGCACGCTTTGTATCCGCAAATATATGCAACTATTTTTATCTACTCTTGATGTACAGCACTTTGTTTCAGCTGGAGTTGTTTTTAAGGTGCTTAAGAAATAAAGCTGGATTGGATTGGGTTGGATTGCACTTCTTTAACTTTGTATTGCAGCTGCTGCACAGCAATGTCCTTCACGATAAATACAGTTCTGTCTGGTCTTGTCCTGTCTTGCGTTGTCTTGTGTTTCGTCTTGTCTTGTCTTGTTTTATCTTCTCCTCTTACGTCTTGTCTTGTCTTGTTTTGTCTTGTCTTGTTTCATCTTGTCTTGTCTTGTTTCATCTTGTCTTGTCCTGTCTTGTCTTGTTTTTTTGTCTTGTCCTGTTTCGTCTTGTCTTGTCTCGTCTCATCCCATCCCATCTCTTCTTGTCTCATCTTGTATTGTCTTGTTTCTTCATTTCTTGTTTTGTCTTGTCTTGTCTTGTTTCGTCTTGTCTTGTTTCCTCATTTCTTGTTTCATCTTGTCTTGTTTCGTCATCTTGTCTTGTCTTGTTTCCTCATTTCTTGTTTCGTCTTGTCTTGTCTTGTTTCCTCATTTCTTGTTT
>NC_065527.1:5634369-5645244 GCF_006386435.1 Epinephelus moara
GTCTTGTCTTGTTTTCTCATTTCTTGTTTCGTCTTGTCTTGTTTCGTCTTGTCTTGTTTTGTCTTGTCTTGTTTTGTTTCCTCATTTCTTGTTTCGTCTTGTCTTGTCTTGTTTTCTCATTTCTTATTTCATCTTGTTTTGTCTCGTCTTGTATGTCTTAATTTACAGCACATACAGTCCTACATTCACACCCTATGAACTTTGTTTGGATAAAGACAAGACATCTTGCAATTAGAACCAAAACTACTTCATGAAACTGTCAAATTTGTGACACTGCTTCCAATACTCACAGGTCCGTTGGGTATATCACAACAGGTCTCCAGCTCTGCATGTTTGGAGTCACAATAAATCATCATCCTCTGAAGGTCAAACTAAATGGACACAGACAAACAATAGATGAACATTTCAACCTCAAGAAAATAACCTTTGCTTACAGAGTGTATTAAACTACCACATAAGCAGGGCTGAGACTCACATCAATGGGCACACTGTCATACAGCCTCTTCCCAATCACTGTCCTGCCCTGGATATCAATGTCCTCTCTGTCTTCAATGGGCAGTGTCTCGATGTGTTTGCAGTCCAGGTACAGAGACACAGACTTGGCCTCCACACTGAGGGCAATCTTGTGCCAGTTGCGGTCAAACAGGTTCTCAACATCAGGGCTCTTGAACACAGCTCTGACGGCGTCTTTTGTCAGGCCGACAGCATTGTACTCCACTCCCTTGTTCTCACCGTCCAGGCGGATGGACACCTGACAAGTCAGAGGCAGGAAAATGTTAATGATAGGAGCTGAAGAACACAGGCAGACAGTCACGTGAAGCCAAGACAGAGTCTTGAACACAGAGTTTAGAGACATTGTCTGAAATCTTTGCTTTTAATTTAAGATTTAAAGGACAGATAAACCTGCTTTTTATAGTATTACATTACAATCTGAGGTTGCTTTTAAACATCATGATCATGATTGTGGATTTAATTGTATCTGGCTCGACAGAGGTAAACTCACAATTTCCATGTTTTACGCCCTGTGATTTAAGAAGGATCTAAAGAGTCAGTGAGCCGAGCCAAATCCAGACACATTCAGTAACAGTTGCATTTATCACAATTTACGTTCAGCTGACCCACCTGTGGGATTCCATATTTGTCAAAAACCTGCCAGAGGTACCAATCTTCCCGTCTGGAGGTTTTCCTGAATTTGAATGTTGTCACGAAGGCATACTCATCTGGCAACCCCTGGGGAAACACATCTCTGCAGAATAAAAGCAGGTGGTTATTGCTAACATAAACGGTGCTTTGTTGTACTTGTATGATAAACACACAGGTGAAGTGACCCCATCACTGTTTAGACTTCAAAGTGCAAAATCAAACAGTCTGTGTTTCACCTAGAAACCGCTTTGTATATACTGGTCCTGCTCTCCTAGGTAGAGTGATACTGCATTATACATTTAATCAAAGCTGACGTTAGTAACTTTTATGAAATAACTTTTTGTCATATTTGTGGAAACCGTCACTTTATTCACACAGCAGAACACGGGACAGATAATCATGTTCCTCTGCCTCCTTGTACTGCTTCTAATTACATGCCTGCACATGGATGAAAACAGCCAATCAGAGCCAAGGACATGTGGCAATGACTGCCAATGACTGCCCGTGAACTGCTGTGGTCAAACTGTCAAACTAGGCAGCACTGATCAAATATCAATCGAGATTTTGTTGCTGCATTGTTGCATTGCATTTCTCTCCTCAGATGTTTTCAGAAACAGATGAGAAATTTTTGCTCCATTTCGCCCAAACTATTTCCAACATGGCAGCCGGGTTACAAACGTTCTCATTTTACAGCTGAACAGTACACTAAAATATGTATCTGAAAACAATTGAGGCAAGAAATATGAAATGCAGTAGCAGAATCTTTATTCATGTAAGCATGAGCAGCGATCGACATGATTGACAGCTGCATTAGAGACTTTGTGGCTCTGATTGGTTGTTTTCTTTCCATAGACTCTTTAAATAATAGACGTAGCTTCCGAGACATCACACATTTGTTTGTGGGATGCTGTTTTGAAGCCTAGAGTTCAGCATTTAGGCTGTCACCATCTTTAGAGCCAAAAGTGACCATATTTGGACAAAAGGTTGGAGCCGTGGAGGAGCAATGTATTCTCATCCCAAGCTGTCACATGTCGCAGTTTTGTCAGTGGTCTTTCACGTCTATATGTTACGCACTAGGTTTCCTTCTGCGTCTGCTGTTGACATTCTGGGATGCGGCTACCAATGCTGGGGTGTCAACAAAAGCACATGCTTAGGTTTAGAAATAAACACCATGGTTTGGATGTACATTCATATGAGAAGTGAACACTGGCTTCCTGGATGAAAGTCCGGGGTTTGGTTGACCCATCTACCACCCCTGCCATCCGCTCTTTACGACTTTACTGCTCCCTATATTATGTAGATTTAACCTGAAGTATGGCCGACCAGCAGCATATCATAACACCACCAAAGATTTTGTTCAGCCATGTTACCAACTTACACCCAGCGGCGTATCATATGGCCGTGAAAGGTGGCTTTTGGCGTCAGGTGTTGACAAAGCGGCGGTATTTGACGACTCTGAAGTGAGAACGGGCTGGAAGGAGTGAGGGGTGGATCTGACTCATAGACTGTGGTGATGCCTTGAAGTAACAGGTGATTGCCTGTTACGCAAGTGGCCCAACCCTTAAATATATGCAACTTTGGACCTTGATAAAATGTAAATGGGTGAGTTCTAAAAACATTCACCACCTGTGCAGTTGTAATGAATGTTGAATTTAGCTTTAGAGTCCAGAACTGTTTTTGCACCAGGCTGCAGGCATGTTTATTTCTGCAATAAGTTAGGCATTTTACATGGGAGTCTATGGGGACTGACTCTGTTTTAGAGCCAGCGTCAAGTGGCCATTAGAGGACCTGCAGTTTTTGGCACTCCTGCACTGGCCTCATTTTTCAGCCTCAGAGTTTGCCGCTTGGTAGATTCTAGCAAATGCCATGAGATGCACAAGGAGTAAAAGGAGGAACAAGATTTTTTTAAGACTATTTGTCTTATGTTGCTCTGCATGGATATAGTGACAGTTTCAGCAAATATGACAAAAGGTAATTTTTATAAAAGTTAGCAAAAAGTTTTGTATATTTTCTGTAGGGGCCCAACAGTTTTTTTTTTTGCCCTGCTGTTCACTAACAAGTTTCTCTAGTCGTGACTTCAAGTTACATCTTTACAAATATTTAGAAGACAATGTGCAATGTATTGTTTGCAGTATAACAGGGTGGTCACTTACTCTGTTTGCTGTACAATGGGCATGGTGCCGAGGCGAACGTAAGCACTCTGGCCTTCATCAACTCTGGTTCCCAGAATATCTCTCACGTTGAAGTAGTCCATCAGGTCAAACCCTGCAGCGACACAGTAACATAGCCTAGTTGGACTCAAGACAGTCTCTCACACACACATAAATAAGCACACAGGGCTCTTAAGTCTTGAGGTTGAGTTATGGCTTTGTCAGATTTCTCGGGGTATACTGCGGTTTAATTGGGTCAGTCCCACCATACCCTGCAGCCGCTGTGTTTGTGGCTTTTTGGAGAGCGATTAAAAATGCCGCATTACTGAATAACTGGAAAAAAGAGCCATTTGTTGGCCACTCAACATTTGTTTCATTCGCTGCCAGAGGAAAAAAAATGTTGCCATCGCTCTTAAGGTCTGTGTGTGAGTCTGTGAGTGTGTGCACGTGTGTGTACATTGCCCTGCAGTGTGTGGTTTGAAGTGGTGTAACCACAGGTCATATTTAGGTGGTTTAGAGAGGGCACTCCCTTGTACAACAAACAAACGCTGTAGCTATAGCAATGCCAGCAGGATGAGAGCCTGTACAGCACTAATGCTGCCAGTTTGTCCAGCAGATCTCGCTGAAAGCTGGTGGTTATGTTGTGTGCGTTGAGCTCTACTGAAAGCAGACTGTGCCATTAGTGAGCCAACAGGATGAGGACACCCTCGACATATTCCTGCATGGCCTCAGTAATGCAGCACAGTCTATGAGATGTGAGGTTTCCGCTGGGAATATGAACACCAGTGCACTAATCTTCCAAAGAGGAAACCGGAACATTAAGGTGGTAATGTGAGAGTCTGGCCAAAGCTTAGTGGAGGTGATTAGAAATAGCCTGGAAACAGGTGGCAAGACACACAGGCTGCCCCCACGCCATTAGCAACAGAGTAAAAAATAACATTAAAAACAAGAGCATCAGAACAGACTGAATAACTGAGGGGAGCGGTCATCAGTCCTCACAGCTACTCCGTCTCAGATGCATTGTCAGGGATAACTGATTACTACGGACTCACCACGGGGGAAAATTCTCTGTATATGAATAAACATTCCTCATACACCTCCATTCATTTTGGACACCATGCACTTGCATCTTAAACAGATACCTTTACTGGCAACTAGATGGTGCTGTTTCTGCTTTGGATTAAAATACAAGACATCCAGTTTGCCTTGGATTCCTCTTCTTTTGCTGCTTGTGTCCTTTTGTCATCAGTTTAGTATCAATGTGGGAAATAAGGGGAGTTTTATCACACAATTTAAAGCTTGATCTATACGTTAAGATGGAGTTTACACAAAGGAGCAGCATAGCTTTTAAAGCATTACCAAAGGCTTGCTTTGTAGTAAGACAAAGGCCAGGGAGACCATCAATTAGAGAGCTAGCATATCAAACAGCAGAGTTGAGGACTCGAGTCACAAATTTGGGATCTTTAGACTTGACAAAATCAAAAAACGACTTGCAACTCTATTTGCACTTTAACACCATGACTTGTGTCTTTACTTGGACTTCAGCCTTTTGACTTGAAAATACTTGATGCCTTTTTCCAAGGTCAAAGATTAAAAAGTATGTTATTTAAAAACTTTATTTCCTGAATCTAACATTATTCATTCCCAGCAAGTCGTCACTTAATTCTCCTGATCCATTGTCGCTGAACCAATCTGACAGCATTCATTCATTTTGCAGGAGAGAGAGAATGAGCATTGCATTACTGCGTGCCAGCTGGAAAAAATGATACCAAAGATAATTGTATTCCTGTACAAAAACCATGTAGAGGACAACAATTGGAAATTGCAGTATCCAAAACACGAGGGTCAAAAATTCAGAGATGCAACAACTTCCAATGAACCTGTTTTAAGAAATAAGTACATAATTTAGAAAGCTCTCATGATTTTTTGTACATTTAGTACATTACTCTACTATTAAAATCACATTATATTTAGAAAAGAGCGCATCATGACTTGTTAAGGGCTCGACGCTCAAAGGTATAGACTTTGGACTTCAATGCAAAGACTTAGGGCAATGCATTGGTGCCCCCTTCAAGTGAAAGTGTCAAAGTTTTATATGTTTAAATCAAAGGACACACTCATACTTGCGAAACCACAGCATCTCAATCAGAACGCATGAAGCTAATTGTAAGGAGGGTTCTGCATACTTTTGAAACAGAGCAAAAGTTTATACAATGACCTGTGATGATAATTAACAAAAAGGTTGAGTGACTTGAGCCTTAGTGATGCTTTACTGAGGGGATATTTTGCTGCTCATCAGTCTCACTGAAGGGTTTGCTCGAGGAAGCCGTGCAGCTGTGACTTTTGCTGGCCTCGGTTCTCTTTGTCACCATGCTTGCATCGTGCACATTCGCTCACCGCGCCGTTTCTGTGGCTGTTTGGGGGCCATCTCAGCACAGAGCTGTAATTTGGACTGGCAGTGGATAGCGTATAATCAACCCAAAAAGTTATTTTGGACAGCCAAAAACGACCAATGGGGTGATCTGCGGGAAAAGCCAGATGAGTTCACTGACTGGGAAAAGGCAAAGGCACACACACAGCATTCTTTTGATCAGAGCAGATGGCAACAGTTGTGCAGTAGATAGTGAGCTCAGAGCCGCAGAGACGCTCTGCAGCCTCCTGTGTGTGCTCAGTACCCCGAGGGGTCAGACCAGACAGCCTATGATAAATACAAGTCTGACTCAAACCGCAGGTCTCTTGGCTGTCAAATCATAATCAGTGGCAAATAGTCTTGACATTTCTCACGGAGAATTACGCTCTCGCCTCACCAGCGAAGAGAACATTTGTTGTGTAATTATAAGTGGGAGCCTACAGGAGCTGCTGGAGAACAGACGATAAATACTGTTTGTCTAGTACTCCTCTGCATGTAGAGAAAAAACTCTATGTGCTTACCACAATCTAGAAAAAGCTCTTTACCCAAATAAGTTTGACAATGTATGTCCTGAAGCGAGGCCACAGTAACAGACTGCATTTTGGGAAAACCCCGGACATCTTTGTCATGTCAGGGAGCTTCAGACCTCAAACCGCCATTTGATAACAGCGGTCTGGGGCCCAATGCAAGATGGGCTCTCAGACCTGATTATGACACAACTGTCTGTGCAGTAATATAGGTAGAGAAAATCAGTAACCATCTTCATAGGGACAGTCTGTATGAATGGGCACGCCCACAAAACGTCACATCCTTTTAGTCCAAGGGGGGAAACAAAGCTTTCGTTACCATGCTGAAGAGTCGCTGTGTGGCTTCCTGCACATCAAATAACAAACAAATCCAGAGTTTAAGGGTGTTTTTGTTTTACTTGGACTCTATTTTCCCATGTTTTTCTGTCTAATTGGAATAACATGTTTTGAATTTGGTCCAGTGTTGAGAGAGAGCTCCGTGACATAGTTTGAAAATTCCCTCCCCAGCTGTAGAGGTAGCTAGGTAACATAACGAAAGCTGGCCAGGCTGCAATGTACAACACTCAGGGCAGGTTTGCATTGTCAATTTACGTCCACTAAAAGTGTTTTTGCCACTGACAGGCTCAGATTGTTATTCTCTGCAGGGACAGACATTTTTGTTAAAGAGTAAGATCCTTTGTGTTTAACCTGAACTACCCCCAAAATCGCTGTCATCAAACCCACAAAACTCCATTTAAATAAATAGTAATTACAACACTATAATTTAAATTCAACAGCAACAAAATAAAATTCAGAAATTCGGAAACCATCTTGGATTGTCTCCCCACTGTTCCAACAATCACCAGCTCTGGTTTAGTTGTGATGTGAAAACATGCTGCCTCTCTACATGCTAAAATTACTGTTTATTTAAAGGAGCTATATGTAAGAAATCTGAAGCAAATAGTCGTAAAATCCTCCTAATATGTCACAGAGACTAAGGAATAATGTTCATATAACATACTTATCTCACCGACAACAATAGTACAGCCAGAATATTCACATTAAAAAAAAAAATTTACAGTCTGCAAATCATGTTTATGTTTTGAATTTGTGTTTTGGCCTGTTGCGCCACCCACCGCCGTCTACCAGTCACGCAGTCAGTAGAGTCTCAGCATCAGTTACAGTTACGACTGAGCTACAGCAGCACGGCAAGCAGCATTAGCAGTGTCCCGGTACATAGCATTAGCAGCCGGCTCCTCCTCGGCTGTATCCCGGCAGCAGCGTCAGCAGCAGAGAAGCCGGACTTGCTCGAACAGTCCGCTGGAAAACCGAAGATCAAGGACGCGGCGACACGGCCCTGCCCACGGCAGCCATCCGTGGGCAAACAAATCAGTCTCCAGCGTGCCGCTGTCCAGCAACCTCGAATCTGTAGGGGAGGGGGCACGGACACGACTCGCGGCAGTATTTTGAATTTGAGTGCAGTAACCGTTTTGGCCACATTCTTGTATACAGTACCTTTAAATGGAGTCTGGTTGGTTTGGTGACAGCAATTCCAGGGCTGTTCCTGGTTAAACAAAAAGCATCTAAGGCTTTATCCAAACAGTGTCAGATTGCTTAGACACTAGTTAAAAAGTTGTGAGCCTCCAAGGACCTGTAGCTCTAGAGGTTACAGAGCCGTCAATGTAAAATAATAACCAGACACAGAATGCCAAGATTCATTTCAATGAAGTTGCTCACCTGGCGCATGGAGACATGCATAGATGCAGACACATTACGTTTTTAGCATAAGGCCCATTTCCACTGAAGAAGTTCCTGGTACTATTTGGGGGGCAGGAACTACTACAGGAACGTCCTCTCGCTCGGCCCTCTCAACCGCTGTGTCTCCACTGAGAGGGCAGAGTAGGAGGAAGGTTCCTGTAAAGTTACCGGGCTCTGGATGTGACGTAATCGTTGCGCGACCATTTTGACCGGGGCGACGCGGCAAAGAAACAAACGAAGAACAACAAAGAAGAAGAAGCAGAAGTACGAAGAAGAAAGCAGACATAAGAAAGACGATAATCAACATGGAAGGAGCTGAGGTGGTTGCTGGGTTTCTGGCGTGTCTCTTCGTTTACATGGCAGTGGCTATTTTGTTGCTTACTGTTGTCGTCACATCCCGCCTTGAGTATATCCAATCAGCAGCAAGTAAACCCCAAGCCTCACCCAGGAGTTTTTAGGGGCCGTTCTGAGTACTTACTCCGAGGCAGGGACTTGTTTAGCCCCTGTAAAAGTTCCGGAACTCTGTCCTTCAGGGGTGGTTCCTGCGGTGGAGACACGCACCAACGGCCCCGGCCCCGTAAAATTACCCCGAAGTTCCTGCGGTGGAAACGGGCCTATACATGACACACCCCTACAAACCACGTCCACTACCAGTATAAGACACCAACTAAGACACCAATAAGCTCACCAACATGATGGTTATCCAGTCCTTGCCACAATGCGACATTGTAGTGAACAAATATGAGTCCAAATGTAGCAATAATCCACTTTATAATTCCTTAAACATGAAGACGAGATTCATCTCACAAGATGTAACGTTTCTCAGTACCCTTATCCTAAACTTAACCACCTCTCATTTAACCTAATACTTCATAGCTAGCTAAAGGCTAACTTAGCATTTTCTTCAGGGCTGCCATTTTCGGACCAAGGAACGAAGGGGGCTGATCGCGGACTGACATATATGTGTGCGGGTGATATGACAGCTCCAGCTGCAGCTATACCTACTCGGGCATGTATGCCAAAAAGAGTTTTTAACCTTTCGGGTTTACTTCCATGATATGTGTCCCACTGAATATGCACAGTAGCATTTTCTGCACTGGCCCAGCCTACAGGTTCCCGCTCAGCTCATAGACTTTACATTGTGATGACATCATGGGTGTTTAAATCGCTTTTCTTGGTTGGAGACAAGTTTTACAAATATAAAAGCATCGTGGATCAAAAATTCATAATAGAAAGAGTCATATTGACCTTGTTTGTCCTGTCAACAGTTTTACAGATGAGTATTTTTACAATGGTGGTCTATGGGGAAAATGCTGTTTTGGCTGCAATACCAGAAGTGGCCACTGGGAAAAATTAGAAGCAAAGCTGAGCAGCTTCCCTGGGGGTCTGGTCATAGCACATCGTCAAAGTGTAGGCTAATAGCGATGAGTACGGTTAGCGCTGCTATAGTGTCTGGAAACATGCACGAAATTCACTTAAAACACATTAGTCAAATACATCATAGTGTTAATAACTGCAGGGTACACATATTATGTCTGGTTAATTATGTCTATGGTAATTGTAATAGTGTCCCCTGTGTGAGTTTAAAAACAGTGCTTTCCCAGCACTTACAGGCTCGGGGAACTGTTAACCCCCTCGCAGACTCTGCTCTCACCACACCCCCTTACTATGCCTAGACGCCAACTGTACCTGTACTTTCTCTCACTGTGCCAAAGTTGAATGACATTTAAGCTGGGTAGCTGCTGTGGCCTCTTCATGTTCTCCTGGTGGTCCTGGGACCAAACTGTGGGACTTGATGCAATATAATAATCCATTTCTAAATTGGTAACCTTACACCATAACAGTAACTAAGGATATATATAGATTATAGTGACTAGTAAATCTTAGGAAGCACCATTTCATTTGTGGTGCTGGTAGCCAAATGTAAAAGAAATATAAATCAGTGTAGAGTACAGTATATTTATGGCGTACTCCACAATAACCTAGCTTTTGGTTACAAGAAAAGATTTTCTCATATAATTTCCCTGTGGAGCAGGACTCGGATTGGAAAGACAAACAAAACGCAGCCCAAAAGGATTTACTCCAATTAGAGTGCTTACAGCACATCTGACAAAGTCGTACATCTGAGTAAGAAAACATGAGTGGGTTTCAGTGATTTATCTAAAGTTCCAATTCCTTTGCGGTTTAGTGGAAAAGCCATAATTAGCATAATTAGCACTTGCCTGATGGCGATTATCTGATAATATGTCTCGACTGTGGGAAGTGAAGCTGTCAGCTATGATCAGAAGCACATGCTAATACTCTGTCCTGCCAAATCACCCATTATGGGCTATTCTTTGACTGTGACCCAAACGTCACCCCAATTTGTAGAAACAACTTTTGAGAATTTCCGAAGTTGTGTTGATAAAGCTTGCTCAACCAGTTGGGGCAACAGTAACTCAGCTTCAGTGGTGAAAAGTTACTAAGTGATGTATCTATTATATGCACCTTAATATTTAAAATCAATCTTCCACAATTGAGATGGAATTATTGTTCTTATTACTACATCAGTTTTCAACATCCAGTAATACAGCATAGATGTATGACAATGCAAAACTTTGATACAACAATATGACACAAAGACATATCACTCTGTTTTCAATATTCTTTGATATTTTTCTTTTACTTTTTGGCTCGCTGGTTGGCACATGGATTAATAAAGAGATACAGCATTGGAGGCAGGGCCCTGTTCATTTTGATAGAAGTTGCTCAGTGGTACCCTGGAAATGCAGAGTTCTCGCGAGAGCACAATTTGAATTTGCTCAGCGAGTCACTCTGGCAATCAGTAATGATGCTCATTACCCATGCCGTTGGAGCCGAGCTGCACCAATCACATCAGTGTATCTGATATAGGCGGGCCGGAGGCGAG
>NC_065527.1:5645263-5697508 GCF_006386435.1 Epinephelus moara
GTGCAGTGATATTTTCAAATGCATGCTTGGTGCCGCCCCTCAAGTTGGGCCATTTTCATTACTCATAGCCAGACCCTAAATCTTTCTAGATTTGGGTCTTGATTTCCAGGCTAGCTCAGTGGCGCGTGAAGCCAAAAAAGCTCAGTTTCCCTGATATGAAATTTCCCAGATCTTTCGCATCCTGGGGCCAATAGAGCAAACACATTACAGACTTATGTTGTGTTCACACCAAATTCAATGCCAAATTTTCGTGTGGAGTCACTCATGCGAGTTTGCACGCCATAATATTTTGTGTTGATTCACTTCATACGTGCATGAAATCGATGAATCAATTAATGAACTTCTGCTGGTACATCCTCAGTGTCATGTGTCCCTGGAGGATCTCAATGCTGATTGCCGAAATCCCACTACTCACTTCATCTCGTCGCTTAATTCAAGTATTTTACATCATTCGAATCGTGCCGGCCGAAGGGACTTTGTGTCTAATTATGTCTTTACATTGACTTTACATGTAATTAACTCGTGCAAATTGTTTTATTTGTGCCTGCTGTGAACACAACATTAGGTTGGCCAAGCTGCTAAACTTCCGGTTTAGCCCTCTGCTAACTTAAATGGGGATAAAAATGATTCAAGTGTGGGGCTCTAGACTTGCAAAATGTTCTCGGACCTCATGGATCTAATCGTGATGGTGAAACAAGTCATTTCGTGGGGAGTGTGACCCTCAAAAAATTGTATCCACTGATTTACAGACCTCTTTGTCACAATGTAGACTATGGGAAAAAGTCTTTTTCAGCTCCATGACATCACGTGAGAGACTTAATTCCACATTCGGCCACTATGTTAAATTAGATTCAAGTTCCTGAGGGCTTGAGTTGGCACAGCAACCTTATAGCGGAAGTCCAGACAGACTGAACTTACAGTCTTTGTGGAGCTTGCATATTATGTCTGCGTGGATTTCCTCTGGGTGCTTTGGTTTCCTCTCTCAGTCTGAAGACATGGAGGTTAGATTGATTAATGTGCTTGTTTAAGTTTTCAGCCCTGTGATAGACAGGTGACTGTTCCAGGGTGAACCCTGGCTCATGCTGGGTTAGGATCCACAGCCCCACAAACCTAAAAAAAATCAGGGGGTGGACTGTTTAATTGTGGATGAATGTTCATTATTCTGTTTTGTTTCTTAAATGGATTTCTCATTTACATGCCCACTTCCATCATGAAATAATGATGCTGTTCAGTGACCCATGAAATGTTTCATAGAGGACTTCACAGCCTGTCAAGAATATATTTCTTAAGAAACACAGATACTGTCACGCAGTCCATCAGCAAAATGTCAGTAATTTGCTATAAAAAGCTCTTATCAGTTGACACAGATTATCAGGTGTCAAGGTGCCAGCCATATTTCTTTAGAGTCAAACTTTCTAAAACACAGCTTTCAGCGCTCTGACATTTCCCTTTCCGTGAAGTTCAGCGTAGCAGGAGTCCAAACAGTCATGCCAGTGCATCTGTTTTTTCTCTCAGCGTGATGGATGTGGGTGGGAGACACAGACAGGAACTCAGATCCCCCAAAAGACACTCTTATAGCAACATCCGACCTTTCTGGTGAAACGCTATTCAAGAGTTCTGAGAAACCTTTAACTCAGCAGCTTGGAATATAAGAAAATAAAAACATTCAAATGGTGGAGGACTAGTGATGCACTGATGTTTGGAAATGTTCCCTCTTTAAAGAATAGTTTGACACTTTGGTAAATACACTTAGGGTGCTTTCAGACCTAGAGTGGTCTGCTTTGGTCTGAATCAGGGACTAATTTTGTTCCAAAGTTAGTTCGTGTTCTCACGGCAGCATTTACAAGAGGACCAGATCAAATGCCTTGCGCCAGAAAGCTGCTCTTGATTTGTCAGAATTTCCATGTGGGAAAAATCCAGGAAGTAAAGCAAACGTTGAAGAAGAGTACACTTGCAAGATAAATGTGACACTTTCTAATGTCACAATGGAGGGACAACTACGCAGGTTGATTTTAGCGCTGCTCATCGTGGACTATATTGCTGTCATTGTTCATTTTAGTCAAACCATACAGTTTGAAAACGAGGCGCGGCTCCAACTAGAAAACAATGTTTTGATGCATTGGATGTGCTGAATGTGCATATTAAGGCAGTACAGGAGGAGGTGCACATTAATAATCCTCCAGGACTGTAACATGCTCATGTTTAACCCAAACAATGTGTCATGTGACTGCAGTTGCTTCACATCCAGGTCGGAACACCTTCTCACCACAAACCAACCGCACCAGAGTTCCTTTGTAACCAGACTGAGACCACCTCTTCAAGAAGGTCTCAGTCCGGTTGTTTTAGTGCACACCTGAGTGTGGTCACACCTGCCCAAACGAGCCGTACTTAGGGGGCAAACGAACTTGAGTTCGATTGAACCGAACCAAACAGGGTAAGTGTAAAAGCATCCTTATTCCCTTTCTTGCTAAAGAGTTAGAGGACAAGATCATGTCTGTAACATAAATAAAAAGCTCTTAGCAACCGTTTAGCTTAGTTTAGCTTTAGCTGAAAGACTGGAAGCAGAGGAAACAGCTAGCTTGTTGTTTTCACACTTTTATTTTGGGGGTTTAATAAACAAGATAGTTCTGTGTTAATTTATACGGCTTCTCTCAGCAATAAAGCAAACAGCCTTTCTCCAAAAAATGGACATGGGAGACCAACTATGATGAAAATGGCTAGCTTGTAGGGTTGACCAGGATACTCGGATGAAACACGTATCCAGTATGGATAATGTACGTTTTACGAATATGAGAATCATCCGTGTAAACTGTGTAAATATCCGCACTAGTGATGAAGTACAACCCTGCGTTGGGTAGCTGTGTTCAGTCTCCTACTCTTGTGATCAAAAATGATCAGAAGCTCAATCCTGAAGCTGTTCTGTAAATAGTTTTCCAATGAATAGTAAGTATAGCAACTTCTGATCAACCCGTATCAATGTCAGGTTTAAAACATGGATGAGAACTGGATACAGCATTGGAGGCAGGGCACCATTCATTCCTATGAAGGTTGCTCAGCGGCACACAAAGCCAAAAACGTTCCACTTTCAGGGTTTAAAAGTACTCAGAGTTTTGGGCCAAAAGAGGAAGTGCACCAGAGACTCTGTCAGCCAAGCTGAACTTGAATGGGGATGAAATGATTTAGTCATGCGGCTCCTCTAGACTCTTGAAATGTTATCGGACCAAATGGATCCAATCCTCACAGTGAAACAAATCCATTTGTCGGGGCTGTGATGCTCAAAAAATGTAGCCACTGATATACTGATGTCTCTTTGCCAATGTTAGTCTATGGGAAAAGTCTTTGGGGACTCTCTGGCACACTTTCTGGGGCCTGATTTAAGATAACAACTTCCCAGATGGTTCCAACTAATAGCTGGTTTAAACTCCACCCATTTTAGGCGGTGACTCCGCCCACTCTGAGTACAGATATGGATACAGGTAATTTTGTTAGTCAAACAGATATAGATAATTGTGTACTCGCTCATCCCTTATAACATGATATTGAGTGTAATTGATAACATAATTCATAGAAGTTTATTGTCATGCCATATGAAAATGAATGGAAGTCAATGGCTGCCTGGAACTATAGACAAAATACTTCTTAAACACAGCAGCTTGGTTTGCAAAATGATTAGCTGTGACGTAAAGAGAAAAAATGTGGATAAAGTCAAATCTGTCAGCAGTTTGGTTTTTGCAAGTATATTGAATTTTTATAACGGCGAAAATGAATGCAGCAGGAAGGTAGCACTTTCCAAGTCCTGAATAAAATCAATTCGTTTTCAATCAGAAACGGAGGAAATTGTGAGTGAAGACTGTCTAAATGCATCTAAAAAGTTTCTCTTCATGTAAAAAAAGCTGAATGTGGGAGTGTATAGGAAATGCTTTAAAAAACAATGAGCTGACTTTGTGGCTGACAAGTTTTGCCAGCGCTGCGTGTCGCCGTTAGAAAAGCAGCAGTTTGCACATACCTGGAACCTCTTCAAGACCATAACTGGTGCTGTTGGACTTAAAGCGATCAGGTTGAACCTTCATGTTTGGACACAGGACATCTGAGGAGAGAGGACAATAGTACAGTCAGACACATTGTAAATCAGGTTATGATGATCTTTTGGGAACACAGGGTACGCAGAGAATAGTTCAGACACTTTTATTGTTGACCTTCCTGTTGGAAATCTAATCATGTGTTATTGTGTCATGACAAAAAGCAGTCATCCTGAAACTTTATGAGGGGTCAGATGAAAAAGGTGTGAACTGCCGGATTGTTTTACGAAATGGTGATCTCATGATATGTGATCTGCAGAGCAGCGGCGCAGACAAAATGCCCTCCATCTCTCCTGCCTGATGTCTGGGAGTGGAGTGTGTGGCCTGACAAGAGCAGGAGGCACCTCCACAGGCCTGAGAAGTAACCGTTTTATATTTCCACACACACATATTTCAGTCATGGTGATGACAGTGAGAAAGGCAATACCATCAGGTTTGGTTTTTATTGGCAGGAGGGGTGTTTTCTATTTGTGTCAAGATGCCAGCTTCACAGCTAAAGAGCGCAGATATGGATCCTGTTTGGTTTATTAGATGTAAACATTACAGCTGTGATTGACATTTTAAAGGGTTCATCCAAATAACCAAAAACAACATGTCACTTGGAGGTGGAGGTGGTGAGACATTCAAGGACACGTTACTGTCGAAATGTTAGACACGTTAGCAGCACGGCTAGAAGGATGGCAATGTCACCACTGTGGTAGAGTGAAATATCTCAACAGCTATTGGATGGATTGATATGAAATTTGGTACAGACATCCATATCGCCCTTGGGATGACTTTTAATAACTTAAGTGGCCTTAAGTGGGTTTATACTTCTGCCTTGAATCGATGACATACCTACGGCATAGGCTTGGCCTGGATGTGTATTCTACGCCATAGCCTACGCAGTAGCCTGACTTCTACCTCCCCAGAAGTAACTACATGTCGTGGCAACGCAGACTTCCAGTTTATTTTTGAAAACTGATACCATTTCCCTCAGTGGAAACTAAGCATTTATTTGGGCTACTTTTATTCCACAGAGACAATAAAGCCCCACATAACAACATTTATAGTCTTGTGTAAGATTTATCCTCACTACATATGAGTACGTCTGCTAGTCGCCAGGCTAATTTATGCATTACATAATGACAACTTATATGCTAATAATGTTGGCATGTTGTTATTGTGGAGGAAACATGTCCAGCAAAAAACACTTGGATGGATGACATCCAATGACATTTTTCTGGAGGCCAATGCAAAAGTTAGCGTCCTTCCCTCGTCAAAAAGCCCATAACATTCTTTAATGGGATTTTGAATTATCACAGAAAATAAGCTCACAATGAACACCTCTTTGTGATTTTTGAAGTCCAAATGCAACACCAGAAGTAAAAAGGTAGCGTTAGGCTGTAAACCAATTACATTAAGGTTGCATGACATAGCATCCCCACCTCAACAATGCTGTAAAGCTGTGTTCGGCGTGATTACGGTCTCTAGTCTCATTTAGCCACTTGTTAGCAATCGCCTTTTTGAAAACATATAAAAGCTGCAAAATTCACGAGTGTGGTACTTATTGATGTATTTTTGGTCATAAAACAAAATGTGAAAGTCTCTTAAACTTGGACTTAACCATTCAAAAAAAAACAATAGCTGTGTTCGAAACCGTCAACTCACTCACTCACTATTCCCTATTTCATGTTTACTATATAGTGCACTACATGGGGAACGACTGAAAGAGATTTCGGACACTAACTGAAATTTTCTGAACGTTGTTGCGTCAGTAGCTGCGCCGCATACTCCTGTGACGCAAGTGGATGCGCAGAGCATCATGTAAACAAACTGGGCGCTTTGAGGATGATCGAACTGTATGGTGGTTGTACTTTTTGTCAATAAATTGTTGAAATGTCAATGATGTGGACGTTTGGTTTTGTCAGCTACGGTTGTGTGTCTGCATTGTGAGCTGTAATAGCCCACGATAGTGCACGAGCTACAAGCTACCTGGCTCGTGCGAGCTAAGTGGCTATTGTTAGCTCGTGAGCTAACGTTACCGGCTAGCATTCTATTCGTTTCTTTTCTTTTTGTGCCATCTTTGTGGTTGTTCTTCTTCTTCTCCTCTGGCAAAAGACAACCGCATTGCATTGTGGTATACGGGAGTAAAATGTAGACACATTACAGGTACATCGTTTTTTCACTCACATTTGCTGTGCATTGTGGGTATTTTATAGTCCACTATATAGTGAATGAAATTAACCGTGGAGAATTCGAACAACACTACAAAATGGCGAACACACTATATAGTGCACTATATCCGTGATAGGGAGCGATTTCGAACACAGCTAATGACTCTGAGACAAGGGAACCAGGTATGCTAAAATGCTAATGCTAACGATCGTTCACGAGGCACTCCCTGGAGTGAATTTTGTACTTTTGTTTAATGTTGTTGCTTTTAAACTTTGTTTCATGTGTGTTTTGGGGGTTTTAGTTGAGTCAATCAAACTTCACTGCACTTAACAGAATCTCAACACACTGGCAGAAAAATCCACCACCCACTAGTGTTCTGGAGGTGTAACTGCAAGTGACACAAACACATGTCTGCACAAGTTTAAATGCTCACAACAGGGACGGCCACTTGCTTAGGCTCCGCACAAGCTCTAAATAGGCCCTACGCTCAACTATAAATCAGCCTCTGGTCATGTTTAAACGTAATTTTTAAAAGTGAGCACAATACACAAAATATCTATTACCTTCATTGCATTTGGATGATGTAAGAAATCAGAAGCTGATATCAAAAAACCTGGGTAAATAAAGCCAAAAATATCTGTATGTCTAGAAACTACAAGAGGCAAGTGAGGAACCATGTTTCTTGCTGCCATTTGGGTGAAACAAAATAGATTGTATAGCTGCAACAGTCCCCACTAAATAATTGGTGTATTTTGCACAAATGACGTCTCAGATATATCAAGACGAACCTGGATGCATCAGCGTTTGAAAATAACTTTGATCTGCTCCCCTGCATTCATTTCACAATGTGACAAGGTGAATTTGAAAAGACCCCTCTCACCCATCCCATGTGCGGAGATATATTCTCACGCTGTTGATTAGGTGCGACAGCAAATCAGGATCCTGTCATCAGTTTGTAATCAATCTGTTCAGAGGAACTTCTCATTAAAGCCTCATATCAGCCCCACAATTTGTCTGCGTCCCGACTGTCAGCCCTAAATATTATCTGCGGCCGAAAATATCACAGTGAGACACTCCAACTTCCCTAATAGATCAAGTATCTGTCAAACATCTACTATCAAACCCTACAATCTTCTTAAATCACAGCTATAAAAATCAGCCTGTCGGAGCAGCTATTAACCTTTGCAGTGTTCAATATGAGGACGGCTCTGTTGACATGGCTTGTTTTTCTGTTCCCTGCCTCACAGCAAAATACAAGCAGCTAATTTAACTCGCAGCATACTTGTCAGTAATTCCACAAGTGGTATCTCACATGATTTATTTCTAATTCCAGCAGTAAAGTTTGTGAGCGTCTGTCTTCAGTTTGCTCAGCAGTTAAAAAGAAAGACTCTTTTTTCTTCTGTCTTAAAGTCTTTTTAAAGTGATAATTGAGGATCTCAGAAAAGATGCTTGGTTTTTATTGTTTATAAAGCCAGCGAGTCCACCAAAAATTACCGTGCTGTGAATGAATGGAAGTGCGTCACCCTTTTTTAAAGACGCTGTTGTCACACAGCCCTGAGACTTAGCATGCTAGATAGCTGAGCTACTCCCTGCACTCGTGGCCCTGGAACTATAATTTAGGGATCCGGCTGTGAGTTAAAATGGAAGCAATGTAAAACCTGCCTGTGGAAACAAATGTCTCACACAGGTTCATGGTATCAGCAGCAGCCAACAACCACCTTTTCTTTTTCTTTTCTGCAGCCGGAGTTTGATCAATTTTTAATCCTTACTATTACCCGTGTTACCTGTCGTCATTACGGCTGCTGAATTTTTTAAACGCACTGCAGGTGTTAGACAAGAGCTTTGATATTTCTCTGTCACTTGAGTCACATAAGGTCGAGTGTGTGATCTATGCGAGCCCACACGCGCTCTAATGAATCAGTGCGGCACATAATAAGTAGCGTCCATTTTTAAACCTATAGATTAAAAGGTGAAAACTTTCGACATGGACACTGGAGCGGCTGCACCGGACCCACTTGAAACATTAGAGCTATAATTTTCTGGGTGAAAATAACTCCGAGCCAGTCGTGCTGACCACTGATATACTTAGAGACTCACTCGTGGTGATTTTAGAGATTACAGAAAGAAAACACTGGAACTTTCTGACTGGAAATTTAGCCTTTGGTGAGTTCTGAGCTCTAAACCTGCATGTGTGGCATGTTTTATAAAATATAACCTACATTATTAGTTGACAGACTGGAAATGTATGGAGTCAGGGAGCAAGGTCAAAGGTCAGTGGCTTTAAAATGAATCTCCACGCCGCACCAGTATCACTCTGCAAGATGATACGCCCTTAAAAAAGAAGAAAGGTGTTTTTGTTTAAATCAACACTTCCTTCAGAGCAATCTGTACCTTCACCTCATCACACTTGACAATTTAGAGCCAGATCACAGCGACGGTTGAGAGTTTGTCTTTGCTCGTCTGTGTGCTAAACCATGTAATCATGTCACTTCCGTTTTTGTATTTACTGTTTGCGGCTAGGACTCATGGCATCCTTTTCTTTCCTGTCTGGCTAATTTTAGGCAGGAATTTAAGTGTTGGAGTGCAAAGCATCCATCTTCTCTGTGAAAACACTCACACACAGATGCCTCTCCACTTCTCCTCACAGCTACCAGACAACATGAAGCTGTGTTTTTTAAGCCTGTTTCAGTTAATTCATTTGTAAGCTACTCTCTGAGCCTGCGCGCCTGTGTTAGAAGATTTTCTCAGCACACTAGTGGAAAAAAAATGTTGAGGTTAGCTTAAGACAGGCTTTCCAATGCTAAACACCTCTGCACCAAAGCAGCAGTCAAAAAGGCAGCTCCACCACAGAAATGTCTTGGTTAGAAAACTGTCATTTACAAGCCAGTTTCTGCAGCAGCCCCCCTCATGCTTTATATTCTGTCAGCCATGATAGCACTGTAGCCATGCGCCGCAGCTCTTAGTGGTCGGGGTGGGGTTTTGTGGTGAGGGTCTTTCCTCCGAATAGTGTTTAAAGGTTAAAATAAGCGTCTAATTTGATTAAGTGCACGTTCAGGGTGAGGCAATCCCTTCAAAGGGAGGCTTCAAACAGAAGCCATGCGGCATGCAGTGTGAGTGATGTGTTGGCACCGAGCCCGATGGCTGACTTACTCTCACACAGCCTCCTCCTCAGCCTGCCTCTGATCTTGTCAATGGCATTAAAGTCCGTCACATGGAAGACGTGGGCATTCTTTGGCTCGGCGGCGATCTCCTCCAGCTCCACCTTCAGCGCCTCCCCGATGCCCACGGCAAACATCCTGATGCCGGCTTTGGCAGCCGCCTTCGAGGGCTCCAGAACATAATCCTGGCTTCGGCCATCTGTCAGAAGGATGGCCACCTTCTGAATGCCTCTGGCTGCGGGCCTCGCTCCGTTCCGCTCCGTGAAGATGTTGGTGGTGGTGTAGCTGATAGCATCCCCGGTCATTGTATTCCCCCCCAGGTAACGGATATTACGGGCAGCTCGCTTCACATCTTCCAGGGTCCTGTGTCTACCCAGGGTGAACTCAGTGGTGGGTCTGTCACTGTAGCGAACCACGGCTACTCTCGTCTTGTCAGGCGCCACATCGAAAGACTCTACAAGGTTGGCCACCCATTGTCTGATCTTCTCGAAATTCTCCTTCCCAACACTGGATGAGGTATCCAGGATAAACGCCAAGTCATAGTGAACATTTTTACATCCTGTCATGAGTGGATACAGCAGGGTTTAGTCACATCCGGTCAAAATAATCTCAAGCACTGGTATTATATCAAAATATTTAGGCTTAATGGTCTTACCTGCCCTCTGTGCTTCCACTCTCTCGCCGGAAAGAGTCAAGGCCAGGATGACCAAGACCAGGGTGATCCTAAATCCCAGTCGTAATTCCATCTCGGCCTCGGTCTGTTTAGTTTAGCTTATTACCACCATCAAGCTGTCCAGTCTGTGGAAAGGTCAGTGGAAACATCAACAATTCACCACAGTCACTTAGTTCACTTTATAAATGTGAAACAGAACTATGAGACACTTTAGAATCTAAATCCTGTTTGCAGAGGGACAGCTTGGCAAACAGGATTTAGGATCATTTCTCTCCAGCGGTGAAACCAAAGTGGATGAAGTACTTCCTGTGGTGCAGGGAAATTGCTGTAAAAAAAAAAAAAAGCAGGCCTCCTACAAAGGCTGCTGCCACATCTCTATGTTGAGAAGAGGGCTGATGGAAAGCTGAGTTCAGATTGTATTTTGCACTTTATATGTAAAGAAACTCCAATAAGAGAGAAATCTCTGTCTCATCCCCCCTATTGTCTGTTGTCCCCTGTTTGAATCTCTTCTCGGTATGGAAGCTGGCAGGAAATGTTCTCCATTCTCAGGATGTGATAATTAAAGCCTAAGACTGAAAAACACGTCTCCCTACAGCAGCAAGTGAACGCTCCATCCAGAGAAAACTGGACGCTCCAAAGATTGTAGGAACTTGCTGCCAGACATTTTATTTTACCATCTCCACCCACAAGACAGCAAAAGCACAACGTTAGCAGTGCGCAGACTGCTGATGCTGCACCGCATGATTTCTCCATACTGATGTCTCAAAGTTTGAAATGCACACAGGTATCTCTAGTTGTCATTTGGAGCTGCTAGAGGGGAATTTGTTCAGCTTTGATCCACCAGCATGTTGCAAAGGACCACTCAGTCCGTCTCTGTTGGGTTCATTTACGAGGCTGTTGTGCCCGGCTGGCGCTGACAGAAACATGTCAAATAAACACAAAACTATTCCTGCTCCTGTTGTACACCACTGGCTGTGATGCCTGCCCTCAGGGCTGATGTGGCACTGACTGTAGCCATAACATGGACTCATCCGGACTGGGAGAGCGTCTCACTGTGGAGGGTCACTGGGGGACGTTGAGGAAAGTCTGAGTTATGCACAACCTGGAAAGCAATGATACGAGTCCTTTGTGTTCTGAAAAGTTCTTTACCATCCTTTGACGTCTTCTCTGTGCTCTCTAATGTTTGAGAATGTATTTATGGAATATCTTCAAGGAATACTTTGGGATATAAGTTTATTCCTTGTTTGATAAATAGGAGACAGTTAGCGTAGCTTTGCATAAAGACTGGAAAGAGAAGAAAAAGCAAGTCCACCACTGACCGCATTTTATCCTGCTTAATACACACAAAACTAAGGTGTAAAAACAACAGGTTGAGGTTTAACGGTGGAATAATGTGCTGGACTATTTCTCGGCTGAGAGCAGTGACTCAAACCCAACAGGATGGAGCCATGCTGGGAAGCTATTTTGGCATAGTGGCTATACTGGGTATTGCAACGTCTGAGTTTATCATGTGACGCACACTGGCCCAAAACGCTTTATTTCTTTGGAAAGAAGTGGCTGTGAAACCGTGAATACATTTTTCTGAGTGTTACACACCCCCAGGATGACTATTTCTATTACCAGAATTTGATCCATTTGGCGCAGTAGGATTTGGAAAGTCTAGAAGAGCTGAATGATTCAACAGGAAGTCAGCCGACTCGCCCAGGGGAGGTCTATAGACGAGAGTGGGACTCAGGTGTGGATGCTGAAGTGTGAGAAAGCCAGTGGTGCCTTTTTCAGTGTATATATGTCACATTCACACATTTGAACTCACCTTCACACACTGGTGGTTGAGGCTACTGTACAATGTGCCACCTACTGTTCAGTTTGTACGTCACAGCCATGTCACTTTTACCCCTTTGCCACCACATTAGCTCTGGTTCTTGAACCAGTTCTGGTCAGGATTCTTGGAACCTTGGTGCTCTCTAGCAAACCAACCCACATTTCCACCAGTACTGAGTGGAAAAATTCTAAATAAGGATGTGTCATCACTGGAAGATGTTGCACAATGCAAGTCGGTGGTAGCAAAACTGTGTATCACATGAATAACCTGCAAACTTCTGTTCTGTTGTTACAGATATTTGTTAGAACCAAAAAATCAAGTATGGATCAACTATAAATGAGACCACAGCTCTTTTTTCCCTGATGATTTCTGATGAAGTTGATTTCTCCAGAAGAATATGACATGCCCACTGATGCCGCCACAATGTGCACTTCAGGTCAAGGAAAACCTCCTGTTTTTTGGTTCCAACTTTTCAGGTTCTGAAAAGGTTCATTATTGATCCAAAGGCTCTGAATGGTTCAAAATTAGGTGTGGGAATCAACTCCATGTTGGTGGAAAAGGGGTATCTGACATGCAGAGTAGAGGAGCCAGGGACTGAACTGCCAATCTACCAATTAGTGAACAGCCACTTGAACCTCCTGAGCAACAGCCACCCAGTGAGTAATGTAGGAATGAATGAGGTGCCGTCTTTGAATCAATCTTTGAATGTGGTTGCTGTCCTCAATGAACCCATGAGTGAGTCGCAAATCCCACACATAAGTTCCTGTAAAACAACACATTTGTCATCTTTACACAACATTTTTTGCACTAGCGGGGGTTAATAACTGAGCTTTAAGTCCAGATAAAATGACATTTTGTGAGCATCTAGCTGTAGATTCATGGTATCTTGACTCCAAGATAAACAGGATAGGCAGGGAAACAAAGGAGCACTGACGGAGCATGCTAATGCTAGATAGCTAGCATAATCTTAGCTATGTTTGGCTAAAAGCTGCAGATTGACTGACGGGTGGATGTTATTATATCATTGATTGTATTACTGTATTTTTTCATTATTATTTTTTGGAGGCGGGACTACGCAGAATGCACACTCTATCAGGTGATCTAGAAGTCGCCCCTATTGTATTTTGTTTTCAGATTTTGATATAAGAATGAGAAGATATTGATATTTTGTTGTTTTTTTATTAATTAATTTATTTATTTTCTGTCATATATTGTTACGTAGCTGCACAATATGGTGAGGGATGTGATGTCAAATGGTTAAAAAAGGCATTTTTATCTTATGTCAACTTTAAGTCTGCTTAAATAAGTGCAGGAAGATTTTGTTACAGTTGGACGGAGCCAGGCTAACTATTTGTCCTTGCCTCGCGTCTTTAGGCTAAGCTAAGCTGAAGCTTTATATTCAGTGGCCAAAGATAAGAATAGAAAGCTAATATGTGTATTTTCCAAAAAGTCAAGCTAACCCTTTAATGGGAGGCATATTATATAAAATGACTTAGGGCTAAGATGTTATTTGACGCAGTTTACTGTGACTATACTCTCAGCTTTTGAAGTGAAATATTTTGCCATCTCTGTAGCACATTTTAGATCATGGGAATTTAAATAGAAAGATATTTCAGTAGAAAATGATTCCAGGAAATAGCCAATTTAAAAACAGCACCCTTTTGACTGTGGCTTGGCCGGTGTAGCCTGTGAAATAGAGGGTGCATTATTTACTGTGGATAAAGCAAAGTGTTCTGGTCTCCAGATACAAGTTTCCTTATCTGATTCTCCACTGGGCTATTTCTGCTACTGGGTTTCACTGGTGCTATTAATGAGCAGAATAAGCACACTAACGGAATCGCTCTAATTGCTCCAATTAGAGTGCATTTAAAATCTGAGAAATTCAGCCCAGCGAGACTTCAGTGGGGAAAAAAAAAAAACTCAGTCGCCCAATAAAAGCGGCTGAACATGATTTGGATTCATGCTCCTAATCCTCTTTACCCAACTTTGCATGAGTCGTACATATTCTAATTTGTCTCTCTTTCATCTGTGATCACATTTAAATACACTGTATGTGTCTGTCAGTGCTGCGTTGAGCTAATCTGCAGTCCTACAAGCAGATACAGTATGTGAGGTAAAGCTATAAACAAGCTGCTTTGCTTCTGTCAACATCTGAACCTGAGGCCAGATTCCTTACAAAATGTGGGTCTGTATCATCAGGCCCGTTTCCACTTCCTCTCTCAATGGCAGACCTGGGACTGTGATGTAGATGTCTATAACAGAAGCACCGCGTTTGTCATTCCCAAAATGGAAAAAACAGAAAGTGGGTTTTTTTTTCCCATGTGCAACTCAAGATGAAGAGAGAGAAAAAAGTCTGTTCTCTGATAGAGCATCTTAACAGCATGCTGATACAAAAAAAGCACATCTTGCCAACAATTTAAAACTGCTTAAGAAAAAATGAGAACATTAGAGTCAGGTCTGAGAGGAAGATAGCAGTGATAGATGGATGATTTTATGATGCAAATGTTCTTCTTACCTGGCCTGTCACTTGTTAGTCAGCGTTACTGAGGTGTGTCTCTGCCTCCAGCAGTCACACCCTGAATCAGCAGCAGGGCAGCATCATTATCAGGAGATAATAATCCAAAATATCTCCCCTGCAGGCGCCAGAGATCAAAATGAGATTATCATTTAATCCAGGGTGACAATCCAGTGTACAGTGTTGTTAAAAAGTGAGGTGAGGTGAGCTCCAGAAACCTTGGGTGGACTCAGTAGGAGGGAACTGTGAGTGGGGAAAGTGTAGGGTTTCACTAGGGGACGAAGTGCCTTCTACTGTTCTTGACTGGGCTGTGCTCACACACATAAAAAAACAGGCTGAGAGGCGCAGCCAATTATAGACGCAACTTTCTGGATATTTTTGTCCTTTATTTTCTCTCCTTTATGGCTGCGCCCATCTGAAGTGTTGCCCTCAAAGAAAAGGCACGGCTTCTTGGCAACCGCCTCAACTGTCCGGCCTTTGCCACTGTGATAGCCACAGCGGAGCCGCCCTGGGGCTGGTGGTGGGCCGGGCCGCGTTGGCTTCAACCAGCCACACACTTATGGAGAAAGGCTGTATTTAAGTTGGGGAAATGATTACAGAACACTGGTGCTTGCAGCTTTGTGTTAAATGTCTGTCCTCGCACTGGCTTACAGTAAAGCTCTGTGATCTCTATTACTCATGTCGCGCTGTTTTGACAAGTTTACAATCATGTAAGGCCGCACTTTTTTTTTTTATTCAAACATTTTCATATAAATTATGTATCTTTTAATTTATTTCTTTACTTGCCTCTGTAGTTCCTGTTTCTCTCAGTCACACTTGTTTTTTTGTTCCACTTCCCACCATTTTTCCTCCTCTAATCTGTTTTCTTGTGCCGAACATTTTACTGTTGTTTTTGTTTTGCAACATCCCAATTTCCTCCAAGATGATGAAATTTTCATCCTGCAATATCCACTTTGTAGAACTGATTATTTATTTACAACAAGCAACACAAACTCATGGATGAATAGTCACATTTTCTGTATTTCCCTGCAGTTTCTCTGTAACCTCTCCTCCTTGATAGAAAAGTCAGCTCCGTCTGCAGACCTGTAAATCTACATGTGTTTTGATTTGATATACACATTTACAGGCTGACTGTAATTCACATTTCAGTGTACGCTGATGTCCTTATCATGTGTGGTCATGCTCCCTGGCAGGGGAGGAAGCTGCAGTGAAACACACCAGCTCTCTGTCTGGCAGACAGTCTGTGTCTCTCCTCTGATGTCCTCTGCATGACAAGTCTCATGTGCTGGCAACTCTTGGTTAGACCTTCCTCTTTAAAGTGCTCCTACAGCTGTCACCACATGCTTTTGCTGTGTTTGAAAATACATCCAAATCTGCCGTGGAGCTCGAGAGGCACCAAAATGCTCTAAAACACAGTGTCAATATTTGAATGTCATGGACAACAGACAAGTTAGCCATTACATCCAGGGCCTATTTACAGTGCTTTTGTAGCCAAGGAAAGTGAGCACAGGCCGGGCTATGTATAGGCTCAGCGTGAAGTGGATGGGAAGTGGGCTGGGCTGATGATTCGGGGCAGATGCATGTTATGAGTGATGGTGTCAGTCTAAGCAACCGTCTGTCGCCTTATGTGAGAGGGCCAAAGAGGTGACCAGCTTGTAGGGTGAGCGAGAGGCTGTGAGCAGCATGTAGTGTTGGAGAAAGCCATCTGTCACCTGATTGACAGCCAGCTTTCAACCTCCCACGTCAGAGAGAGGCTCCTCTTCCAAAATATGTTCAAAACATTCACGTGTGAAGTCTGTCCAAGCAGAGCAGACCAGGCTTTTGTAAAGTGATAACCACAAAAAGTATCACACATTAGTATAACTTTCTAAAAAAATAACAAAGTGCTTCACATTGTGTCTTGTATGCCACCCATAGGCTGTATAAAATAATGGATGTAGCCACCTTGCATCATCCATTGCTGTGAACTCCTGTATTGAAGCATTTTGGCTGTCATCTTGGATTTCTGGAGCCAGAAGTGACCATATGTTTTTTAGCTAAACCTAAAGCTAGCTGCTAGCTTGGTTAGCATGGTGCATTTACAGTCTATGGTTAATTGTTAAAATGCTAATGCTAATTTTAGCAAGCAAAAAACAGGCTTAAAACCATAAAAACAAAATGTACTTACCAGCAAAACTGAATATCTAACTCCTTGCAGGGTCTCTAAGCACAACCAAATTTTGAGTAAGACTTTTTATGCGACATTACACAGTAATGGTAATATAATTATCATGAAGTAAAAACACACTGAAATAGCAGCAGCTAAGGCTACGTCTATACTCTGTGCAGGGTTCCCACAGAAACCTAGAAAACTCATGGAATTTGACAATCACATTTTCCAGGCCTGGAAAAGTTAAGGAATAAGATTTTTTTTTTAAGTTTTTGTTGTGTGTATTGAAATTGTTTCAGTAATCTTCCGTGGATTACCTTCCATGTAATGTAACGCGGGATACATGTCCCCCGCAGCTGCCGTATCTGTCTCCTATGTCCCCAGACTGTAAATCGAGTTGGATAGCCGTTAAATTCATTTTACCAAGTAAGAGCTTGTTTTTCCAAGTTGTCCTGAACGCACCACGAGTGGGCGGGCCAGGTGCGCACTGATTTTTCGCACGGATGATTATCACTGTGGCACAGTAATTAATTACTATTCACTTAAAATATTTACAACAATATACAACAATGGGACAGACTGTGAGACAGAACACTGAATAACAGACAGAAATAACAAAATAAAACATAAAAGGAAAAAAACGAGCAAAAACAAAACAACGGAAGTGCGTCACGTGACTCACGTAGACTTCAGATAGCTCCCGGAAGTTATCGGCGTAGACATCGGTGTAGGAAAACTGTTCCAATATCTGGAAGAAAATGGACTGATAAAGATAATTTACGTTTTTTTTTTTGTTTGTTTTTGGCGGGGGGGGAGGATAAATAACTGTGGGCAACACTCCAACAAAGTGGGTGGCGGTAATGCGCCGCTGGTTACCACCTGCCATAAAACCGAAGAAGAAGAAGTTGTTATTGGCGGGCCGTTTGAATACATAATACTGACAGACAGAGCGATTTTTGGTAAGTAGCTGTCAATAACTATTGATTTACAATATGTAGCACATCCTATGGTGTTGTATCATGCATCGTATCTATGCAAGCAATAAAAATGTTGATGTAGCTAATGTACTCATTATTTATTTGAACATATATTTGGTTTTAATTCACATTATTGTGATAGAAAGGGACAAGGCAGCTTTCAGGGACCACAACAGGAGCAGCACTGACAGTCAGGAGGCTTCACAGGTACAGGTGAGGAGAGATATTAAGTGGTTAAAGAGATATTTATAAGATAAGAGTGAGTTTGAAAATAATTCCCATAGCTATTTACAGAATTCCTGTTTTTTACCATCTTGATGTTGAGGGTCACTGGTGTCAATACAACTAGAGTTTGATGGCTCACAGTCCAAGTGATTTCGATTGTTCAGTTTATTTATGGAGTTGGTCCCCACGTGCTGTACTGTGGCTGCCCACTGCAGAAGATGACTTCTTTCCTCGGTTATCAGGTGTTTTTGGGTGTTTGGTTCACGCACAATTAAATGGGAGAGAATACTTCAATAAATGATGTATGCCAGCTAACTGAAGTTATGTTTGAATAGAGTTTGAATCTGATGTGTTTATAAAATGTCTGGCAAGTAATTTTTATTTATTTTGTTTTGATATGGGTCCTTGAGATGTCATGGAAAAGTTTTGAAATGTTGTCCATGAAAATACCCTGTCTGTGAATCTGGGGTTACACCATGGTTGCGCTACCTAACAAACACTGACACTGTGCTAGCAACTTGTTGACGGTAAGCACCCACCTGTTGCTTCAATTTTAAGCCTTAATAACATTTAAACGGGTGAGTCATATACAAATATAATCCCTGTACAGTTGTCATGAAGAGAGATATTAGAGAGACCAAAACCGTTTTTTTGTATCAGGCTATAAACATTTTCAATTGGGCATTTTAATATGGGAGTCAGGATTGACTCGCTTTTGAAGCCCAACCTGGTCTCACTCTGAAGTCATCGAAAGCCATCCTTTAATATCCGCATGATACACGGCCAGTCATTGTTATAGTTTAACGTCACTCAGCAGCATCGGGTGAAGCACGGTGGGACAAGAATGAAAGTTAAGGGGGTATGGACGGGATGGGTGGTGGATGGTTCCAACAAACACAGACTTCCACCCAGGTGAGCGGTGTCCACGTCCAAACCCTGTCCTTTTTTTGCTAAACCCAACTATGTGCTTTTGTTGCCTAAACCTAACCACGAGCATGTTCTTGAAGGAAAAAAAACTGGCATAATGCATTTATTTTGAAAGAGACTGTATGTAAACGGTAAATTTCCTGTGAAAAAAGAAGTTTTTTTTTGAAAAAGACAATGCATGTAACAGGCTGAAGTTGACACTGCGTCCCAGAACGTCCACCTTTCACCTTTCACGTTGTATCTGGGCGTGGAAAGTCCATGACTAAATGTTGATATGTGACAGGGCATTGGCTTAATTTTTCGGCCCCAGAGGTTGATCCAACCAGATGCCTCCAACTCGGCTTAGTGTGATAACTGCTGCACTGCTTTACAGCACAACAGAGCAAGAGGGCGCTGTTCTCCCAGTGGAGTCTGAAAAGGTTTTCTAAAGGCAAATTCAAAGAAATTAAAGTCTAAATCATTTTACTTTAACAGCGGATCAAATGACACAGGTAAGCTTAACTTTGACACCTCGTTACATTTATAATGACACAGTTACTTTGATGATACAACCTGCTTAAAAGAAAATACTCAAAGAATCTGGGTTATCATTAAAACCCTCCTGACAACATCAAAAGTTTGCACTGAATGGAAATGTAAATACACGCTTTGACACAGTTTATTTAAAAAACAAATAAGTTTACAGAAAAGTAATTGAAGTGTCCTCTTGAGTGTTTGTTCAGCTTAAAAAGTCCTCCTTGATGAGACCACAACAAAGTTTCCCCAAAATGTCCAAATAACAAACATCAAATATATGTCACCCTTTCAAAATGCAAAAATACAAATCAGCAAAGCAATGCATTGCAAAACAAACAAACAAAAAAGAATTGAACTCAGTGGACGTGTTGGGAAATAGTAATCACATCTTGGCTTGATTTCAAGTCCTCTACCCAATAATTATGACCCTCAGATTATACTGACTTCCTTGTTTACTTCAGGTTGACGAGGTGCAACTATAATAATGAGACATTTGCTTTTTCCCTTCACAAACACCACCCCAAACATTTCTCTTCCCTGTAGGCTATGCTCCCCTGCACCTGTTATCTTGGAGGAAACATCACCTGAGTCACTGGTGATAGCGATGTAATGGCATAGATGACAAATATAGTGGTCCAGACGTTTAACCTTGTAGGGTTTTCAGTACGAAACCATCTAATATCCGTATATCCTTCCCCTTACGTTTGTGGCAGCTCAAAGTGGAACTGCACTGATGTTACTCATAAAGACGTGTTTACAGGTGTCATGGAGCACTCCTGAATGTGTCTCCGGAGGGGGAACTGTGTGAAATCTGATCCAGTGCCTCAAGAGCTGAAGACTATAAGTTTGAAAATGAAAAAAATCTGAGGCCGTGGAGTTAGAGAGTGACCAAACCAGACCTCTGTAGCCCGCTCTTCATCTCTGGAGGCTACATTAGCAACTGATAGCATAACACACGAGTCATCAACCACACTATTAGTGATTGTGTGGCTAGGTTTTGACAAGGAGAAAGAACACATGGAAGTTCTGCTGCATGTTTTTCTTAGTTGTCCATCGTAAGTCTGGCGATAGGGGGCAGTGCTAAATTGGCAGATGGTACGGTGGTGTAGTGGTTAGCACGGTCGCCTCACAGCAAGACAGTTTCCGGTTCGAATACAGGGTGGGGGAGCCCTTCTGTGTGGCGTTTACATGCTCTCCCCGTGTCAGCGTGGGTTTCCTCATGGTGCTCCAGCTTCCTCCCACAGTCCAAAGACATGCAGGTTAATTTGTGACACTCTGGTGATGGCTGTCTCTATGTGTCAGCCCTGCGATAGTCTGGCGACCCCGCCTCTCACCCAATGTCAGCTGGGATAGGCTCCAGCACCCCGCGACCCCCAACAGGATAAGCAGTTAGGGAAAATGAATGAACTCTTTGTATGTGAAAGGTTTCACTAGTAGCAACAAAGTCTCAGAGAATTCTCACCAACTCTGCCGTTCCACTCAGCTTTACCGAGCATTTTAGCTTCTTTCAGCTCATTGTTTTTGTTTTACAACTGTAATGTTTTGGTTCAGTCTGAATGCTTTCATCAGCCTCATTTCCAGCCGCAGCAGGCAGCTGTTTTCAGTGAAAAAGATGAATGCAATAAAGCCAAAGTAAACTATCTGCTCAGCACTAAACAGCAGCCAGTCAAAGTTAGAGAATAGCTGGTAAAGATAGTGATGCAACTAACATCTTAAGAGCCAGATCTTGCCTTCAGAAGTTGGTAGAGTCCAAAATAGATTGAATATTGGACTCACATTGTCAGGTGGACAGAAACATGACTCCAAATGAATGTGAAAAGTGCTCTGTATCTGCTGGGTGTGTGAATAGGCAACTGTTTGCCAACATGTTAGTCATGTCCATTTTGTAAGGTGAAAATATGTCGTTTTTTTAGCTTACAGCTTGTTTTGCTGCCCCCAAGTGGTCAGAAAATCAATTATTGCTGCTTTGACATACTATATAACAGTATTTATTAGGTTATCATTCAACTGCTGCACTTCTAAAGTGTTATCTCATCACTGCCAGTTTTCATTTTTTGTTTTTACCCTTGACCCTGGGTCATCACTGGAATCCACTGTAGCTGTTTTCAAGCTGAGTTTAAGCTGACTACAGTTGCCATCTCTGTGACTGAGTGAAATACAATCTTTTCAAAGCCACCTTTCAAGTCCACGCAGGGTGAAATTTGATATGCCAAATTTTCTGTGGCGTTTTCCTCTAGCTAAGACAGATTGATGAAGAACAGCCTCTAAACACTGAGCTGAGAGCCAAAGCTCAGTGGAACGGAGGCTATATCTTTACAATTTTGGCTCTGTAGCACCTCGCAGGTGCAGAGTCTGTGGTCTGGTCTGATGTCTCTGAGTGAAAGACAATGGGAAACTCATTTTCAACATGTTCATCCTCTTCACTAAAGTTAAGTAGTGTAGAGACCAAAGAAGAAAAGATATGAAGCAGGGGTGATAGAAATGTAATCTTACACGTATTGTAGAGTCTTGGCCACGGTCTTATTTGTTTAGGACAAACATTCATAGGCAAAGATAAATTGATGGTTGAACCAGGCAGTGCATTTACAGACAGTGAGGTGGTACGGACCTATTTTAGGCCATGTTTTATGGCTAATGTCACCCGTCTGGCTGATGACCAAAGGTCACATAAAGCATCATTCAGGGGGGATTTTGAGCGTCAGCCAGATCCTCCAGAATGCAGAGCGTTGTGTGTGGGAGGAGGGGAGGAGGGTAATCAAACAACAAGACAGCTCCTGCTCTTTTAAAAGCAAAAAAATCAGCAGCCACTACTAACACATATGTAGGTCATATTTTAAACATGACATTACATATAGACTCCTTAAGAGAAGTGAACACTTTTGTAAAATCTTTTATTATTAAATGGTTACATGCATCTTCTTTTTATTCTCAGGGCGTCAAATATGGCAGCTTGGTCAGTGGCCGTCTGCGTATGATTCTGACACATAAAGCACCCATTATGTCAATTTCTCCAGGATTTCAAGGGCCTTTTTGTGTGCTAAGGTTATGCAGGCGACTTCCGTGATTGGTGAGACTCAGAGGAAGCTACAGAGATTGGTCAAATTCGCAGAAAAGTTGCAGTGATTGGACAAAATTGCAAGGTCACGCAGAATATATTGCAACATCCCGGGGGCTGATAAGACCATTTGCAACAGTGACATAGTATAAAGAGTAAAAAGGTCAACAAACACGGGATTTTCACCCACAAGACTGGTGTTCATGTCCCATGTAAAGCATTTTTAAATCAAGTTTTTAAAAATGATGTCATGTAGTTAACATCATGTGACATACATCACATGACATACGTGTTAACACATAAGTTTAGTTACGCAACAGCCAAACTTATTTTGACCTTAATCATGATCTTTTCTGTGGACCTAACCAAGTAGTTTTGTTGCCTAAACCCATGGTACTTTTGGTGACGAAACCTAAATTTACTGTTAACACAGAAGTTTATTTTGACACACCATGCATGTAACAAGCAGAAATTGACAGGTTGTCTTTAGGCTTTCAAATTTGTTGCTAGAGGGGTAACTAAAGCATTATAGATCAACACATTCTCACTCCGGCCTCGTCACATATCGTCGTTTGGTTGTGGACCTTCCACGTCCAGATACAAACGTGAAATGTACCCTGGGTGCGTTAATTGATGACGTTCTGGGGCGCAGTGGCTTTACAATCTTACAGGACGTGAACACTGCTCTCCCAGGTGAAAGTCTGTGTTTGTTTGACCCATCCACTACCAATCCGACCTGCCCTACTCGGACTCTTGCTACCTTAACTTTTGTTCTTGTCCCGCAACGTTTCCACCTGATGCCACCAAGCACCATTAAACTGTAACAGCGACCCGCTGTGGATTATGCCGACGTTAGAGGGCAGCTTTTTTCATCATTGTCTGACGCCGTAAGTTACTGCCCAAGCACTGGATTTCGACAACTTCGGCATGAGACCAGATTGTATAGATGGAAATATAGGGCCTCTGACACGGCTGGCGTATTTGATAAGTTGGGCGTGAAAATCTGTTGTTATACTGGGTTATATGTATATCATGAATACGTGTACATCATAGTTTTGATTAATATATGCGGGATTCAACTGATAAAAGTAAGGATGTTCACTGACTGCTGGTCAATCAGTGTCTTATCCGTTAAATAACTTACTTTTTCGTCTGAGTACTTTCCGTGCTGTTTCATTATCTCGCATCATCTATAGTGATTTAACTCTCCCTGTGATGTGCCAGGAGCCTTGCTTTGTGCCGTGCCCGCTCCACCTAATTGAATCGGCGCATACTTGATCTGGGGAATTGCTTTTGGAAATGGGACAATCCATAACTTAGAACGAACTGGCATACACTTTTATGAAATGTTGCTCATTTATTTATTTATTTTCTATTTTGGGAGCACAAAGAGAGCCAACCAGACCATTAATGAACTTGAGATTGGTCTGGCTTTGTGCCAGCAGTATGTTAGTGAAACACACCTCTGCTACGCTGCTGTTTCCCTCAGAGAGTTGTGGACAATGCACTCTTTGAGCCATTTCATTTAATAATCTAGTGCAAGTACTTTATCTCAACATAACAGACTGAACTTTTTCAATGAAACTCTTGAGAGTAAGGTTCTAAAATAAACTTTATTTGCTCACGTTGTCAAAGTGTGTAAAAGCAGTTTTTAATGGCACAGCTTTAGAAAGCAAAGCACATTCTGATTCCTATGTGTTTTTTCACCTGCTAAGTAAATTACATTATTTAGTTCATGTATTCGTCACATCACTGGTTAGCTGACTTTAAATCAGCTTCCAAACTGAGATTTAAGCCTGTTTCTGCTGGGCCTCCTCATGACACAAGTGCATCTCTCAAAGATTGACATTATTTCACAAAGTCCCAAACTGCACAAGTGAAAGATCAAATTTAATTACAGTTGGAGACGCTCCAGAAGTATTGCATTGTTATGCTCTGTGATCAAGGGTTTTTTCCTCTTTAATCTCCAGTTAGAAGCACTTGGCTTCACACCGTTGAGTGCATGTTCACCGCTGCCACCTTCAGCTGCCTGTCGATTCAGAGTGCATCTTGTAGATTGCTGACTGCAATCCTCTTGATGGCTTTTCCTGACACTTCCACGCTCCCAGGAGGCTGCAGGAGGCTCTTTGAAGCCTTTTCCAGCATGCGGCAGGACTCTCGAAGCCCTCTCTGCTCGCTGCCCTTTGCCTTGTCCACCTTGGGCCAGCTTGCCTTTATCTGCAGATAATCCCCCTGTTGACGTGTCCGAATTGCAGTGATCCTCTTCTAGGCATTGTGCTTTCCTCAGCCTCAGCCGCCTCCTCCCTGCCTCTTGCTGGAGGGTGCTGGGGTTTTGGCGTGCCACCACTGCACCACGTGCGGCCTGAGCTTTAAGTTGGGGATAAAGTAAAGGAGGAGCAGGCTTGCTGCGCAGAGGAGCTGGGGTACCTCGACAAACCACATCCTCCAGATGCCTGTCTCCATTCTGCTCTGTGTTGATGGAGCGTGTCAGCTGGGGCCTGGAAGATGTGTTTTGCTGTTGGGCTTTTAGTGGCTCAGTGGAAGCAGAAGGACACACTGCAGCTTTTACCGGTCTCTGTCTCACACAGGATTTCACCTTCCTTGTAGGGGGCTCATTCACCATCACATCCAGCTTACAGGAAGCAGGTTTGACTTCCTGCTGGATAAGCTTAAGTTTTTGCTTCTGAGCTTCCTTCACCTCCTCTGGCAGCTGTAGTGGGGCCAGCTTCAGAGGGCGCCTGACTTTCTGATTCTCGGCCTCCCTCTCCGAGTCAGGCCTGGGTGACTTCAGCAGCAACAAGTCCAACTGTGCTGTGCCCTCCTGGGTCGGCGAGCAGGCCGTAAACTGACCCACTGCCTCCTTTCCGTGTGTCGCTGACAGATGGAGGCCAGGTGTTTTGGAATTGCGGCCATTTTTAGCTGCCAGTTTGAGGTTTTGACCATTCAGATGCAACATGGTATTTTTAACTTGGATGGTCAACATTTCTTCTCGCTGGGGAGCCCCCTGAACAAAAGACATATCAGTATCACTGAAATGATCATGTGGGCTCTGTTTGTGCCTGCTTTTTTGTTACCTCAATACTGGAAAGCATAAAAGTACTTATCCAAAGTAACAAGTGTAGTAGTCTTAGGAAGATGACCACCACTTTCTTACAAAGCATATTTTATATAGGGTTACAGTGCTGGGTAATGACATGTCCTTTAGCTAAAATGCAGACTTAGACTATTTTTAAAATAAGAAAGTTATCAGTGAAGGGTCATAGGTTTGCAAATACAGTTTGCAGTTATTGTTAAATTTATTTTAGACCAAATGCTTTGTGGCTCTTTCTAAAACAGTGGTTCTCAACATACAAATTCTCATGAGATTGTTGGGTCATAGGACGATTGCCCAAGTAGGTAATAAGAAAAGTCTAAGTTTTCAGCCTGGTCTCACTCCCATGGGCAACAAAAATCACTGCTTTGGGAGTGGCCCTTAGCGTCAGATGTGGACGCATAGCCTTTAGCATCTGTATGAGATGCACCAGGCTTTCAGCAAACTTTAATGTCAATGTGATCTCAACCTTACACGTCATATTTTGACTCTTGAGCAGAACCTCTCAGCATCACTATAATGACGGCAGAGGCAGACTTTTGCATTGTATTTTGATACAAGGGGTCAGTCATTAGGTTTAGGCAACAAAACTACATTAGTCATGTAGTTTACTCACATGACTAATGACTGATTAATGACTGACTAACAACTGACATGATACCATAACTGTTGACTTTTAGTCCCACACAGGACCAAAAACCGGTCTCCTGGATCAAAGTCCTGTGCTTGTCAGACCCATCTACCCACCACCTGCCCTAAGCGAGAGTGTCCGCTGCTCTAAATGTCTAAAAATGATGCCCATGGGTTTATATTGTCAGCTTGGTTTCACCCCAAGGGCTTTCAGAAATGTTGCAGTGGCCCTCAGCGTCACATTTTGAAGCACAATGCCCACTTGAGCATCTGAAAGTGATGCTAAAGACGCTCTTAAGTGGATGGGTCCAATAAGCACAGGACTTTGACCCAGGAGACCGTAGTTTGTTTGAACTAAAAGTCAACAGTGAATTATTTTGTCACGCCACTGGTTAGTCTCTTGTTAGCCATCATTTATCAGTCATTAGTCACATCAGTCTTTAATCAAGTATGTCAACCATGATATTTTCATATCCCTAACCAAGTTTTGTTGTCTAAACCTAACAGCTTCCCCCGTCAAGATACAAGACAAAAGGTTGCTCCCAGGGTCTTTATAGTAAGGCCAGGGGCTTCGGTCTAAGCGTCAAAATATGATGAGTAGGGATAAGATCAAGTTGAAGTTTTTATTTTATTATCTCTATTTTACGAAGTTTTCCACAAACTTTTTTCTCCTACTATAGTTTTACCACGTAGGGCCTACAAATGACTAGAAATTACTCTTCAGTTCAGCTGCTCACAACTAAATATGTGCAGCCTGTGGCGAGATAGAAGGAGATATTACTTTAGATTACAGGGTCATAAGCAAAGAAATTTGAGAACCAGTGTTTTGGAGGGTAAATAAGTGGTTGAACAGTCCATTGGAGAGCTGCTTGTGATGAATTAAAGAACTAGCTAAAAAGACAAGTTATGCTGGACACAGGCGAAAGGCAAAGTGCCCTTGACTTTTGCTTATTACTGTTTTAAAAAGCATTTGCAATCAATTTATTAACCATTACTTAAGCCATTAGTTACAACATAAACCAATTATAGAGTAATCCTTGTTAGGCAGTGAAACCAAAACATCATTGGGACTGAGAATGCTATTACATTTCCACATGCATCTTCACTTTCTGTAATGCCAAACTAAAGATTCCTTAACATGTAATAGTAACCAGCAACACCCAAAGTTCTCTTACCTCTGACAGGAGTTAAGAATACAGCTAGTAAGTATTTACTATTAGAAAAATAGAGAGGTTAAAGACGCATTTTGTGGATTGCCCTATCAAAATGAAGCATTGCAAGCACAGTGAATATTTGGTTGCAGTGTCTCAATGAAGCAGTTCATAAGTTCTGTACACACTGTACAATGACAACTATGTTCCTTCACTTTCTCTACATGTCACTCAAACTAACACCAGCTTTGTCTGTTAATGACACACCATCTGAAAGTAGATAAGTGTTTGTTAGTGATATGCAGATACTCACAGGTTTGGCAAACATCTCCTGCTTGAATTTGTTTTATTTCTTTAGGAGTTGAATTGCTTCTTGCAGAGCAGAAAAACAATCTTGTTGTTGTCTCTGTGTTTGTTTGGTCATCTGAGCCAAAGGCAGTGACACTGCAGTTGGAATAGGTTTTAGCAGCCGTAATGTCATTAAGCAGATTAGGGTCACAGTAGTGATCTCTAATTATCTCCAGCTTAGCGGCAGCCAATGTGCACTCTCATGGCAAGGCCAGTTTGTTTTCAGCGTCTGCAGTTCAATTTTCTGTTGACATGCAAGGAAAGGCAAGTTGCTGCTCATGATGTTGAAGAAGTAAAATGTAGCAGGAGTTTTTGCATTTCACTCGACACTAGATGGTGCCAGAGACCTCCTTTGCATAATAGCATCAACAGTGGAGTTTTTGTGGCCTCGCCATCATTATGTGTAGAACACAGCCAGCTGTCAGGGAGCTGGTGGAGATCAGCAGAACAGAGACTCATGATAAATACTTTTAAATGGTCTTTTATGAGCCTAGCCTGCTGTCAAATTATAATATAATATAGACTGTGGGTGTATGTGAAGCTGTTTCTTCCAAACTCCAGTTGTTTCCCTTTGCATTTTAAGACATTAAAGCCTTATCAGAAAATATCTTGGATCTGTTCATAAATAATAAATATGGTATCCTATTATACTGTTTTTTTTGTTTTTTTTTTCAGTTACATATTTGCTTGTATCCCCTGAAGGCATCCCAATAAAAATTTGAGGGGTCTTCACATACTTGGGTTTCACAACAGTTATTTTTCCCTGTTAATTTCCCTCATATTTTTCTTGAATTTTCTAGAAAGAACTAGTATTACTGCCTTGTGATAGTATGTCCAGTAAGTTGCAGTTTACATTCATGTCTGTAGAGACTCATGGAGCCATGACACAGCTTTAAATATGGATGCTGCTGCAAAGAAGCACAATATTCTAAAACGTGGATGGGATGCATCAAACACATCTTCAACCTGACAGCATAGAAGATCTACACAATCAGCACAGTTTCAAGTAAACAAATGTCTCCCCTTCTGCGTCTGAGTTATGGCACTGAAAAAAAGCTGGAAAACATTATGCTGACACAGTGAAATTGACCTTCGACCTTTTGTATACTAAATTTCATGAGCTTGTTGAGATATTTTTTGTACATGTTTGTTCTAAGTAGCTTATGAATTCTTGATTTACGAACGAAAACATGTTTTGTGAGGTCACAGTGACCTTTGACCGTAAAAATTAGTTGTTGAGTTAATTGTTGAGTCCAGGTGGACGTTTGCACCTAAAGGCCCATTTATGCTCACCGTTAAATACGGATCCGGATACGGACAGAACCTTCTGTCCGTGCTCCGCGTTCATTTCATCTGTATTTCTGCACGTTTCCATAAAGCTTACGGATACGGGCCAAACGGAGCAGTACGACTGGAAACCGTGGGGGCAGTGTTGCTGTCACTACCCGATACGTAGCTCTAGTGAGACACGAAGAAGAAAGTACTAGTACTAGAGAAAAGAATTCTCCGTCCTCCAGTCGCGATGTATTTAACGGCCTCACCGACCACCGCCTCCTACAACGCTGCCTCTGTTTTTATCTTTTATGCAAGAGGTACATTATCAATATCTCCTCCACAGTCGCCATGTTTGTTTTTGAGTTTGTTGTTGTCATAAACTTTTGACTCTGGGCTGCCTCCTAGTGGATATATTGGTTAACATCCATGCCAACGTAAAGGACGCATGGAAGTATGTGGGCAGTGACGGTAACATCGTTTGAAACGGACGTATACATTTTCGTACGTAAAGGCAGCATAAATGGGGCTTAATCTGAAGAATTACTGTCAAAGAGCTGCAGAAGATTCTTAGTCATCCAGTTCATGGCAATCTTAAGTGCTATATCGTAGGCAATTTGACTTGCTTGAGTTTCTTGAAAATGTGTCACCTCTCATCCAAGACAGAGAACTGAAGAAGCCTCTTGGATGAGAGGTGACGCGTTTTCAAGAAACTCAAGCAAGTTCAGTTGCCTACGATACAGCACTTAAAATTTCCTTCAAAGTGTTCCTGAGATATAGCACTCAGGAGAATGATTTGGACAAGAGGTGACATTGACCTTTGACCACCACAATCTAATCAGTTCATCATTGAGTCCAAGCAGACATTTGGGCCAAATCTGAAACTCCCTCAAGGCGTTCTTGAGAATGGACTGACAATCCGACAACATAATGCCTCTGGCCACAGCTGTTGCCGGCGTGGAGGCATAAAACTCAACACTGAACAACTTACAACTCATGTCCACACTAAGGCCATAGTCAGTGATGACAAGAAATCTTTACATGCCAGAAATTTGGGCGCCACTGATGACATGGTAAATGCCAGGTATTTGCTCACCTGTTGACTCTGACGTCACAGGTTGTGTCTACAGGTGAAACATGCTTTAAGGTTTCAGCCCATACTGACAGTAAGGACTATAATGTGCATTGCTACAGCAGCATAGTGTTTTGTAGCCTTGTGTATACACTGCACTGATGCATATTTAATATGCTTTTTGTTTTATAAAGTAAACTGAGAAGAAGAATCCAAGTAAAAGCCTCTATATCTTATTGTCTTATTGAATCACAAGACCCAAAGGAGAAAGGAGACATATACTGTTAGTGTTACAGAAGGATTTGTAACCTTCTAATTGACTGAATGGTGGATACAGGTGTTGCAAGTCAATATCAGAGAGATGTCCCAAATATTGTCAGCATTCACTGGAGTTCAACTTTGATCAAATTCTCTTCCAAGTCCCGGCTCTGGTAATAGTTTTCAGTGTAAATATCATCAGGCAGGCCAGATAAGACAATGATGTGGTGTGTGTTGCCTGCAGGAATATCTGCAGATCTTAATCACTTCAAGACAGCAGCTTATTTTAAATTTTAGCTCCATCGCTCCCACGTCAGTCTCATTTATTATATTTAGAGGCAGACTGTCGCAGAGTTTTCCTGCGATGGATGAGACTGGTATTAACGGGCAGTTGTGCCTCCTACAGTAGATCCATTTTTCATCAGGCAGACAGACTCAATCACGGCTGAAAATCTCCTGTTCTCCGTTGTCTCATTCTCTTGCCTCGGGCCCCAAAAAAAGCAACATGTCAGCACCTGCTTATTGCAAAGCTTCATCATATCAGTGGAGTGGTGGAGACGGTCCCACTGCAGAACAACTTGGCTCCGCTTACATGATCATTTAAGATGCAAAATTACAGGCTTGACGCCAAGTGATGGCCTTAACGCCCCTCTGCCACTGTTCTTATTGTGTCGCCCTCTGCGTTGCCTGACGTTCACGGCTGACAGTATAATTATTGCGGTGTGGGAAGAGATAAAAAGGGATGTTGCCTGCTCATTCTCCCACCTACTGAACATCCAGCTGCACTACATGGGCCACTGGGAAAAAAGAAGAAGGCGACTGGACAGCAAAGATGCTCTATCAGTCAAATTCTGCCAGAATTTGTAGCACATAGTGTTCATGCCATAAAGTCACTCTGACATGGTTTTCTCAAGTCTTCAGCAATGTCCTAGATGCTGGACTATTTTTTTAATTACAAGGCTTTAAAAAGAATTAAATGAATTAATAAAATGTGGGAATAATACCCTTTTCCCCACCAAATTTAGCGAGTGTTTGCAGGGTTTTTTTTAAATGCGGGAAAATGTCAAAAATAGTCAATCAACTGCTTTCCCATTGCCAGCAGGCCAGAGCCATGTACACAACTCTTAAGGTAGACAAGTATGCCTCTCTGTTTTGTTTATTTGTTTTGGTTTCTCACTAGTGTGTCACGTTTAGCATCAAGAACGCACCAGAAAATAGGGTTAGTAAACAGTAGAAAGCAGCATGGACCACAATGAACATGTGACTTTGTGCAGACTTATTTTGAAATATAGTTTGAGGGCTGCTTGGACCGAGACAGATGGTATTTTGTGGCGGCACGTCATTGCATCATGCTGCAAAATAAATGGCAAAGATTAGCCCGTCCACCCAGGTGTTGTTGTTCCATCACTGCCAGTTTGAGCCGATTTGAGCTTGAGCCGATAAATACCAGTGTCCGGGCAATGAATGTTGTTGCCTCACCCATTAAATACAAAAAACAGATGTTAGTGGGTATTAAAGTTTTTTTTGTCCTGTGGGAAAGGTTCTTAATGTTAAAATTTATTTAGGGTTTTCCAAAGTCCTCTAAATGTTATAAATAACATTTTTTATCACTTACCTTTTTTTACACTCAGTTTTTGTACAAATTTAACAATTGAGAAATAATGTGTAATTTACTGAGCTTTAAAGGTTTTGGAAAGCAGAGGTTGTCCACGATGGAGTGGGGCTGAGCTGAATACTCGGATGAAATGAGTATCCAGTAAGGATGATATACCTCTTTACAAGTATCATCCACGTAAAATGTACCAATATCCGTACTTACAATGAGGGAAAGTCCTCATTTGGGTCGCTGTGTTTGATCTCTGACTCCTGTGATCAGAAATTATCTGACGCTCAATCCAAGATTCTATAAAACATTTTAATAAAGAAACAAATTTAGATACTTCTGATTGAGCCATATCAATTTCAAGCTTAAAGGGATAGTTCAGACTTTTTTAAGTGGGTTTTTATGGGGTACTTATCCATGGACAGTGTATTACATACGTTAGATGTCAGTCGGCACGCCCCCACTTTGGAGAAGCATCAAAAGAGTCCAACACAGAACTTAAGCAAAGTACTTCTGTGGAGGGGGGTCAACAACGAAACATACTTTGTCCAACTAAAAACAAGTCCAGCCAAAAAGAATCAATATCAGTTTGAGTATATGAAGTATATGAGGATGTTGAGGTTCTCTTTGGGAGTGACGAGGATGAATAGGATTAGATGGAAGCAGATGATTCACTGTGGCGACCCCTAAAGGGAAGAGCCGAACAAAGAAGATCACTTTGAGTATATGCTGTATTGGGGGTGTTTTCATTGCTTTACTTTCCCATCAGACAGCCTGTTTCGACAGGGAAGCTGTTATTCTCTGTTGTCATCATAGCCACCAGACTCCATTGGAAAAACAGTCATTTTATCTCTCTTAACATGGGAGTGTGGTTTAGCGCTGCTTCGATGAGCAAATTAATTTGTGTTTGCTTGTTTGTGTGACTTTGGTGAAACTGAACTGAGCCTTTTAAATGCCAAAATCACACATCAACAGAAACAGACTGAAGTAGCCATAGAGCAACAACTCCTGCTCCCTGTTTTTCGCAATGAATTCTGGCTTTAAAGAGAGCGATATAATGGCTTCATTGTCCCGCTGGAAATCACTGTCTGACTTAGAGGTGAAGCAGTGGAAACATTTTCAATATAATGTACATTTAAACTGATATTGGATTTTTCAGGTGGCTGAAAAACATTTTGTTGCTTCTCCAAACTGGGAACATACCTATAGCCATCTACAGTTTGTAACATACTGTCTATGGTTAGGTGCTTTGTACAACACCACTTCAAAAAATCAGAACTATCCCTTTAAAATAACTAATGGTTAGGTCTTGACCATTTCCAGTTCAAACTCATTCTGAATACAGACACCATAGATTTTAACAATGACTAGATTCCAGACGCCAAGATGGCACCTGTTCATTCCAGTGGAGTTACTCGCCTTGTGCATACGCTAGTTAAGTTCCAATCGTTATGCTAAGCTAACTGACTGCTAGGAGTGTAGCTTGGTATACTGTACAGACCTGAGAGTATCTCATCCAGCTCTTGGCATGAAAGCAAATACATACATTTCCCAAAATGGCAAATGATTCTATAATCACTGAGACTTATGAAAAGAAGGTGAAAGTTAAATAAGCAAAACAAAGACACAGAGATCAGGTCTGCAAACGATTTTCTCCTTTATCTCTTGCAGCTAAGATTTTTTGTTCTCCGAGTCGATCCTTGCCTGACAGTCTGAATATTTAAGAGTTTAAGTTTAGCTTGCAGTGCCTCTTTGTGTGTATCAGCAGAAAGTCTTGGAGGACATGTTAGAAGGCCACACCTGTCTAAACCTTGACTTATAAAAAGTGTGATCTTGAGAAAAATATTAGTTTCAGCTTTGTAAATGAAATATACCCAGATGCTTTGAATGAATTCTTAAACTATGAGTAAGTTCAAAGTTGATCTTAAATCAATTTAAACTGAGGGAAATTGGCCTGTGGCACATTTAGAAATCATTGAAACTGTTGTTTTAATGAATATGTAATGCTCTGACTGCAGGCCTGAATTTTACTGTTTTTAACAATGAGAAAAAAACACACAAATTTGTGAATTAAACTTCTCAGTGGAGCAGCCGGAGATGTGAGGCAGGTTAGAAGAAGACAGAGGGTTTCAGAAGGAGGCTCATCATTTTTATTCAAGTGTGTTATGGCTTCACTCAGGCCGTGTAACCCAGTGAGTCATTCACACCAAATCATGCACACACACGCACCAAAAAAAAAAGAAAAGAAAAAGAAAACATACAAATGTAAAATGTTATGTAAAATGTTCATTTCACTCTGAACAATTCTTAACAATCTCTTCTCTGTCTGGCGAAAAGAGAGGGGACCCATACTGGAGTGTACTGTACAGACATCAGTTTCAAAATTGTGACAGAAGACGTCAGTCGGTTCAACATAACCGCCAAACCACATGGATGCCAACGAGATGGGATATAATCTCCTGTAAGGAATATGGTACATGGTATTATTTGTTCATCAGACCTACAGAAGAACCTATTGCAAAGGATATTTCACAAATAGAAGTTATGGAACACAGCCGTTCTATTATATTGTATTACACAGATAGTAGTGCAATTTGTGTCTCTTTGTCCCTGTCAGAAAACATGGCACTGTTGACAGAGAAATGGCCTGCACATACTGCCACATGCAGTAAACGGCGCCTGGAAGCCAAGCACAGCTACGTACAATATGCCGAAAAAACTAACCGATAACCATCAGGAATAAATTCACCTTAAGTGTTGTTTGATGCCGCGTGGCAGGGAAATGCTCAAGAAAACAAAATGTCGCGCTGTTTGTCTCTTGAGAGCGATGGCGTGTGTGGCTGTTTCTCTCGCTGTTTGTCTCTTGAGAGCGATGGCGTGTGTGGCTGTTTCTCTGTGCCATCTGTGTTATAGAGTAACATTCAGTGGAGGACCATCAATATGACATGTGGCATGATGGCAGACAAATCTGAGTAATATGTGTGGGAGGGGTTGGAAAAATGATCTGACTCGCAGCTCATGAAAAGCAAATGAGTTCATTTGTTTGCTGCTTCCTCTCAAAAAAAAAAAAAAAAAAAAAAAAAAGATCCATTATGGCTAATACATTCCCCAAAATGCTGCTTGGAAAGTTTGAGTGTGAACTGAACGGAAGGTAGACGACACTGATAACCGTCAGTGACTCTTATTATAGGTAGGTATTCGCTCAACTCTATCAGTATTGGAAAAGTTTAAAAAATAATTCCAGTTTATTACAATTTGGATCTTATTTTTACAGTTCATTATTAACGATTACAATAACATTTCATTCACCAAAGTAAATGCTGAAACTTGGGAACAAGGCAACGTCACTGCAACAAAGTCCAGGGAGGGATGAAATGAACAACCACACCATCAAACAGGTGCTAACAAGCCAATAGTTGGGCCAGATTGCCTGAAGGGATCACCCAACATGTCAATAATAATCCCTAAAGGTTGGATGAAAAAGTTGGTCTTTAAATGGTGATAGATGTTTACAACATTGGGTCATAAATGGGTCTTTCCCTGTCTGTCCATTTGTTCCTACTGAAGATGTAAATCTTTAAAGCTGCACTGATCGATACTTTTATATGAAAAATGAATTAAATGACGGCGTGTGATCTGGAAAGGATCACTTGTAGTGAGAATTATCACTCAACTCTGCAATTCCCCTAGCTCCTTTTCAGTCTATTTTGGATAAATGTTCTGATTTTCGGGCCTGCTTTCAACAGAATTGTTTCCAGACAGATAAATTTATCGTATGTCTTCCTACAAAAAGCACTGCACCCAAATTCGTACATATCCCAAGAAAGCAGTCCCGAGCGCTTGGAAGGAGGCAGGTTGGGGTGGTGGATGGGTCACAAAAACCGGACTTTCGCCTGGGACTTTCCCCTGAAGTCACGTGTTCGGATCTGTGTCAACTTTGAGTGAACTTTGAGTCATATTAAGGTACATCCACACCATGATTACCTTTCCTAAACCTAACCTCTGTAACTTAATGTCTTTTCTTTGTGAAAAAAGCTCAGCTTATCTCACTGTATGTCACCTGTTCGGCGGTAAACACCAGGCAGAAAAAGTTAACAACCAGTTAGTGAACATAGCAAAGCAAATATCAAGTTATATTTTTTGTCTGGAATTGGTAGTAATCAAAATAGAGCTACAAAGAGAGTAATAAATTGGGCTTACAGAGCTTACATTCATCATGTCTCCAGATACATGGCTCTAAATATAATGTAAATGTAAAATTTATGAAGTAATAATCAAGCGGTAACCTCCGGGGCTGAAAAGTGAAGCTAACACAGAAGTGTTAAAAACTGCAGTTCCTCTAATGGCCACTTGGGGCTGGCTCGAAAAGCAAGCCAATTCCAACAGATGCCCCATGTTAAAATGCCAGCAGCAAATAAAAATGTTTAAGCCTGATGCAAAAATTTGCTTTGGTCTCCATAATTCATTTGTACAGGGATTGAATTTTTATATTACTCAATGTTTCAGTGTGTTATAATTATTGTGGCTTCAATTTAAGGGCATGGCCACTTTGAGTGACAAGTGGCTGCTGTCCATTGACAACGTTGGTTAGGTAACGTAACCATGGCGTAACCCTAGAATTACAGAATATAGACAAGCCGTAGATGCTGCTATTTTAGTGTGTTTTCAGTTCCCGAAAGTTAATTGTAACGTTTTGGTTGCCTAAAAAAGTTGTATTCGGCATTTAATTGTACTAAAAGACCCTCTAAAATTTGGATGTTCAGGTTTTCTGGTAAATACTTTTAGTTTTAACAGTTTTTGGCTTCTTTTTCATTGGCAAAAAATAAGTAGCCTCAGCATTATTACACAGTTAACCATAGCTGTGAATGTACCATAGTAACCAAGCTAGCTGCTAGTGCTCATCCAAATTTGGCCTCTTTTGGCTCCAAAAAATCCAACATGGCGACAGCCAAAAGGCAAACTTGAGGCTTCAAAACGGAAGTCCACAAACCAATAGGTAATGAGGCTACATCCATTATTATAAACAATCAATGGTGATAAGGTTGTGTTTTCAGATTGTTTGGCTGCCTCCAAGTGACTAAAATAATCAATGAATGCAGCTTTAAAAACAAGTAGTTAGTAACGTTAGTAACGTCCTAAAACAGCTGGGGACTGTAGTTTTAGTAAATGTTACTCAAACAAGAAAAAAGTGCATTTGTTGGGGACTTCTTTCAGACAGGTGAATTAATACTCTATTCTAATGCTCTTGCAAGTTTTTACAGAAGCAGAACTATATATGAGAGATCAGCCCAAAATAAACTGCAGTGCCCTAGTCCACCTGAAAGGTCATTACAACGGTGTGGCTCATTCATGTGTTTTTAATAGGTTTAGACAACAGCTAAACTTTGGTTAAACAGACTATATTTGTTGGTTTGAGAATTTTGATGTGATTTGTTGAGGGAATATTGCAAGCATTACCTTTCAAGCTGTTTAATGATCCACCTGCCTAAGTTTCTTTCACCATCTGATGTCTTTTTAGCAATGTTGTAGCATTCCCAAATTTCAGCAATTACTGATTGGAGTGAGGCCAAAACTCTAAAAACAAGGCCCAAGTTGCAATACACTGGAACAATCGTTTAAGCTGTTATAGGATGATTATGTTTTGTAAAAGCAAGGGAGTGATTCAATCTGCTTTGGTGCTGGGTGTGGACGTGGTTATAGACGCTAGGTGTAAGGTCAGATGTCAGTTTTCATCTCCTCATATGAACTCGTTTATCAGGTCTAAGATCTGTCTATACATTAACCACATCTGCTCTCCAGACCTCTGTAACCTCCCAAAAGGTTTGCTAAAGCACAAACAGATCCACCGTGTTTAAATGTGCCCACTTCAACAGAAACACTGACCGCTGTTTCTTCAAGGCACGTATGCTAATGTGTAAAAATACATATGCATCTCAGCCATGAAAAGGCCTTTTTATTCCAAAGGTTGTTATAAACATATTGTACAGGATATTTAGATAAGCTGGTATAGTTCCAATAATGAAACAATGCTTTTAGGGCTTATCTCGGACTCCACGCCTGCTTAGGTTTGACACGACTGAATGGGATCCATGGCATTTTACCATTTGCCCAAACAGAGTGGCATTCACCTTGTGAGGCATGCTCAGCTACCCAGGAAATTAATAGAAGCCTGTTAAACACAAGGCTGCAAAGAATACTGACAGTAACGCTTCCTGAAAGTCAAGGTCCAGAAATTTGGTGTAAGAATTGTCGGTTTCCAGAAACTTTGATTGATTTTGAAGGATAGGACTTGCTGAGGGAATAAAATAGCTCCCAGCCCTGCATAACTTAAAAAAAAAAAATCCCCCCTTTGCTCCAGTCTTTACAAACCATATACTCAAATATACATTTACAGCTTAAAAGGCCTTTAGAAATTACAAGAAGCGCTTTAATCCTGCTTAATTTAGGAGCTTAGTGATAGTGAATATTTCGTCTTTGACAGCTAGCATTGGGATTTAAAACAGGCCTGTAATCAACTTACATATCCAGAATTGTCCAAATGTTTTCCAGCCCTGTCTCAAATGATGCCTGTAATGCAAACTGACTCCTGGTCTCCACGTCGCATCAGACGCGGCACAGGCCTCAGTGAGATGATGCATCTCAGTCGCATTTCTCTAAAAATTCCTACTTGTAAATAAGGATTTGATATGTACATTGTATTATTTGGCCGATGCGCTTGCACTTCTGGAATTGTGTTTGTTAAAAGAGCAAACCAAAGAAAAAAGGTGATTCATTCAAACCTGAGAACAAACGTTATTGTACAGTTTGTTTGAATGAAAAATAGAAACGAAAAGTATATCCCTTTAACAACTGCTGGACTTTGGCAAAAGAAACAGCTCGTATTGTAAATCATTCTTAAGACTATTTGCCATTAAGATACGTTTAAAGTTATTATGAAATTATTTCCCCATTCATCATACAAAGTTCATGCACTTATCTTTCAAACATAAAAATCGTCACTATCCGTTTCCTTCTTCTGATATTTTACAGAAAATGAAAGGATCATACTGACGTTATTAAGTTTCTCTTATCTGTGATCTTCGGCTGTCCTCTCACATTAACTCAGACTCACTGTTTCTGCTCATTTCTGTGTTGATGCATTTATCAGGTCGTGTTTCCCTAATGGCTCCAAAGTGCATCCAAACCTCCGAAGTTGTCAGTTTAGATCTGCATGCTTTTCCATCACTGTAAACAGTTCTGCTCTCAGTGCTGTGTGGTTAGATCTGAGCAGGGTTCATCAGCAGACCCAGGGTCAGCTGCTACAGGCATGCAGCATATACTATGCAGGACTTTGGAGCATAATCATGCACGTCCGTAGATTAAAACTGCTTATAAATTCAGCTGGAGTCATTTAATTGCACTTTGGTAGCTGCAGGTTAAAGGAAATATCCACCTTCTGGTCCTCTTACACTGTCTTATATCACCACTTCATTAACTTGAGTCGTTTGATAAGTCTCCAAGAACCTGTAAATTCACTTAGGCTCCAACTACACTTCCCATAATGCTTCTCAAACAACTTATCGCACCCAATCAAGGGACATTTTGTGGAGCTACCTGGCCACTGTCTTTGTGAAGAGCATGTCAGTGATCACATGATCTCACAGGAGCATTACTCACCCTATACACAATTACAAAGTGTGCGTGTCTCTAAAGTTTTAATAAGTAATGATGTCATAGTGATGTCATCAGGGGTACCTCAGGTTGGGTGTGAAATTCCCTTTTTTTATTTGAAAGCCTGAGTTACAGGGTTTGCAGAGAGTTAGCGTTTCAGAGGCCTTTAGAGTTGAAAGAAATATGCCATTGAGTTGCATCATGGGAATTGTAGGATCCAGTGTTTTCAGAGCTTGATCCTTACTGCACTCTCAGAAATAAAGGTGCTACCTAGAACCATATAGAGTTCTTCAGCTTGTCCCAGTAGGAGGGCCCTTATTGGTTCCTGGTAGATCCTGTTTTTAAAGGTTCCACCTTGAACCCTTTCAGGAAGTTCTACCTAGAACCCAAAATAAAAGATTATACCAAGAACCGTCTGTGAAGCAATCCACCCAAAACCACTTATGAGAGGTTCTCAACTCTTCTGTGGTGCAATGGTTCCACCCAGAGCTCTCTCTGGGGCTTCTGTCCATAAGCTTTCCGCTGTCTGACAGTACTAACAAGAACCCACTTGGAGAGTTCTATCAGGAACCCTGTTATATTCTAAAGATTTCATTGAGAACCAAACAAGAGGGGCTCTAAAAATAGTAATGGGCCACACTACCCATAGATCTCTTTCCTACTAGTCATGGTTTTAGTTGAGCAGGTTAGTCACGGGCCAAGCAACCACATCCAGCAGCTTGTATGAAAAACAAAAAACTGGCAGGGCAGACCATGTGGTATTGTATGGCATCAAACGATGGTAAAGATATCGCCTATTCCAGAACACAAGTACAATTAATTGATAAAAGGGGATTCCAGAGACATCTGCTAGTATTTAAGGGTTAGGATCTTTTAAGAACCATGCTTTAACCAGGGGTAGGCAACCTGTAGCTCTGTGCAGCTCTTTAACCCCTCTCCAGTGGCTCTATGTGGCTTTGATGAAAATATATATATACATATATATATATATGTATATATATATTTAATAGTTATTTTTTCACCATCTTGATTTTTGTAGATCAGTGTTGTAGTCCTAAAGAATTTTTTACATTTTCTAATTGTACAAATGTGAAGCCTATGCCGAAATAGCAGTGGCTAGTGTTGAGTCTCCCTAGCTGGATGCCAAATCCAAAAAAGTAAATGTCTTGCAATAAAATAGAGAATTTTGTAGTGCTTGGGCAGATTTTTTTTGCTTCTACTGCCAGCTCTATAAAGTTGAAGTACCAAATAATCATAAATAGTGCCCTGCAGAGGAGCCACCTTGTGTTAAAACATGAATATAGGCTTATTTAGACTATAAGTAAAGCCTAATTTACGCTTAATGTGCTGTTTAACCTTCATTAAAAGCCTCAAATATGTTTTGCGGGTCCACACAGATGTTTTTCTAATTTTTATGATTGGTCAAAAATCGCTCTTTTGATGGTAAAGGTTGCTGATCCCTGCTGTAAACAATCCTTGAGGAACTCTCTTCCAAAAAAGTCCCCTTTGGATAATAAGGGTCCTTAGAGGAAGAACCCTTGAAGAACCATTTCTTCAGAAAAATGGTTCTTCAGAAGCAAATGGTTCTGGGTAGATAATCAGCCCTTCAGGAAGAACCCTTTAGGAACCCTTATTTCTCAGAGTGTAGGGACTAAAAGTCTGCACTAATAAGTGCATTATTCTGTTTTTTAAATCTGTCCCCCAACTTCATGGGATACTAAATCGCTGAATGACTGCACTTTGGTCAATTCAGGGACCAACTGTAAATGAAGAAACTGCTCTTTTATGATGAAGTTATCCCTATATGATTTGTGTTGTCAATAATAAAACCTGTAATATTAGTTATAAATAATCAGTATAGAAAGGGGTGAACTTTAATAAAGCTCAAATTCAATATAAATGTCAATTGGAGAAAAGTACACAAATAACCAATAATACAGACACCATAGTTGGTAAATCTCTTTAAAAGTGGAAGGAGGGTGGATTTTCCTTTAGATCAATTTTATATCTCATTACAGAAAAGGCCGGAGGTGAAATTAAAGCTTTTGTGGCCAAATCTGATTCTAGATGAGGGTGAAATATTAATAACAGCAGCATGATCCTTTGAATCCAAGACAAACAAACACCTTCATACGGCTGCTCTATAAACAGACTAAAGAATGTCACAAAACCATGGCACACTCAGTAAATGACATCTAATGCACATGCTAATATTGGCAACAATATTTTGGCTTGATGTGTGGTGAAACCGTTGAAATATATGATTGCTTATAGAAAACAATACCTGATGCTTTAAGTCATTTTAAAATCTCTGTCTGCAGTGAGGCAATGGAATAGTACATAACGGTAAAAGTTTCTTCAAGTTAAGGTGAAACAAGCATACTCCCTTTTGAAAAATAGCATTTCCCCAAGTGTGCATCATTTGGTATGTAACCAAAGTTAATATATCAATTCTGTAATGTAAATCTGAAATAAGGAAGGTCTCGTCATCTGTGTAGTGTTTGTCAATGGAGCAATCTCTTGAAAAAATAGACATCCATGCTTCATGCTTTGCATCCCATTGTGTCCACGCTGTTCTGCACAGTGTTCTTCATCTGTTCCCAAGAATACTTTGTATATTACACACAACCAAAAAGGGAAAAAAGTGCTGAAATAAGATTTGGTAAGGAGCAGCATTGGAAATGTTTGACCTTGTGTATAAAACATGGAAACTCATTAGTCCTGTGTGTGTTAGGGTTTAGATGGATTTCCTTCTCCTCATGAGCTGGTGATTGTCTGTGAAGCTGTGGAGGCCCGGAGACACCGAGCTGATGGGTGAAGGAAAGAAGCTGTTTTTCAAGGTGCTGGGAGAGATCTCCTCGATCCTATAGGAGACCGAGTGAAAGTACTGATTGGGATTCAGCTGCGAGCTGAATGAGTTCTGATGGGAGAAGGCACAGCCCAGGCCTCCCATCCCTCCCCCAGAGCTGCCGAAGTCATGCGAGTGGTAGTGCATACAGGAGCAGACTGACTGTAAATCAGTCACTTCCGGCCGGTACGGCTCACGCCGCCGCCGGCCCCGCTGCAGCGATTCGTCCTGGATGTGGATGATCATGCTGTTCCGGTTGCCAGCTAGTGAGGCCCGTTCCTCAGCGTCCCTCCGCTCGTCCTCGCTGTTCATTGTCAGGAAGCGGAGCACCACCAGGTTGAGGAAGGCCCCAATGACCGTCAGGCCCACCAGGATATACATGAAGCTAAAGGCCACATACAGGGGCTTCTTCTGGAGGGCCCGGTTCTTTTGAAGGGCCACAAAGTCCCCAAAGCCTATAGTTGTTAATGTGATGAAGCAGTAATAATAAGACTGAAAGAAGCTCCAGTCCTCGTAATGGGAGAAGGCAGCGGCCCCAATGCACAACGTGCCGATGCACGAGAAGAAACCTACAGTCACCATGTTCTCCATGGACACGTCGGTGATGCTCATGCCACAGCACTTCTTGATTCGCTTCAGGAGGTACTTGACAAAAGTGTTCATCCTCTCGCCCAGACTTTGGAACATGACAAGAGTCAAAGGGATTCCCAGGACGGCATAAAACATGCAAAAGGCCTTCCCTGCGTCGGTCCCTGGCGCTGCATGCCCGTAGCCTGAGAAGAGAGCAGACAGACAACAGAAATTAGTGATGCAGAAAGATTTCGTGTGCTGGGCGCTTGTGAGGCAGCAATGATGTCACGAGCGTTATGGCCGCTACTCAAAAAGCCCCAGATCAGCTTTTGTTTACAAACATGACGAAGCAAGAAATCTCCCTAAGAGTATGTGAGTGCTGCCAAAAGGGGTATTGAATAGGTGCATGCCACAGAAATGTGTCTGCTCATTAATCTTATTTGGACTCAAAGATTATGGCGGGCGGGGCGTCCAATTAGTCAGAAGTTTCCGGTGAGGTAGAAGAGTTTGGGGGATGGATTGGAGAGGAGTCATGGGGGAGCCAATGAAGCTTTTAGCTTAATTAAACTTTATCTTTAGCCCACAAACTGCTGACTCATACACAAACAGACTTTTGAAAATCAACCTGTGAGGCTGACAATAGGATTCATGCACTGTATTGGATTTAATTTTTAAATGCAATACATGATTTTACGTGCTTAGCAGGAGAGTAAAGTATGAATGAAGCCGACTGCTCTTGAATATGCAGGGCTGCAAAAAGAGTGTCGTATTGATTATCGCTCTTCTATCACAGCCCATAACTGTGAGTATTAAACACTAAAATCATAGCCAACAAACGCCCACCGTCAGTTGGCATGCGTATCACTTCGACAACTGCCTTCCAAATGGAGACATAATATTTTTGGTTTACTGTATGTTATTATTCATTTATTTATTGTTTTATTTTAGATACGTGCTGAGCAGGTTCTGTGTTTCTTACACTCTCAAATATTAATTTTGTGTTTTTCCATATGGCTCTCCACCCACTGGAGCATGTTTTTAGTTATGCACTTTAAAAATAAACTAGGCACTAGCAACCAGGGCACTTATATTTGCATGTACAGCGTGTGATATTATTGACCTGAGGGTTTATTAGTGTGATGTAAAGAAACATACTGCACCAGTACTGAAATGATCAATGCACTATCAAGGTATAAAAGGTCAATTTTAACATCTGATATTTATTTATTTCCTAAAATGTAGCAGTTTTCTTTGTGTCGAAGTTCCAAATTAATTAAAGCGGCGTTATCATTATGTTTTATATTAAGAATAGGTCGATTAACTACATGTAATGTGAAAGGGGTCACTTTTAGTAATGAACCTCAGATAAGTCTTCAGTTGGGGAGCGTATCTATGTTTCCCGGGTTCTGTGTTCCCCACTTACACAAAAAAAAAGGTTCTATGTTTCCCGGGTTATATGTTCCCTGCTCAACCAAGCAGGAAACATAGAACCCGGGAAACTAAGAAGGCTAATTTTCAACTGTAGTCCTCTGGTATGATGTTAAAAAGACCTCAAAAAGGCCATTAAAAAACATAAAAACAGAAACACAGAAGTCATAATATATAAAACAGCAAATAACAAACAAAAACAGGAACACAGAAGTCATAATATGTAAAACAAATAACAAACAGATAGACAATAATTCACAACGAAAAACCAATACGAACAGTGCAAAATAGTTGATTGAGAGGCTATGGATAGTGAATAGACGAAACAATGCAAGTCCGTGAATCATTGGCATAGTGTATATGATATATGAAGTTATAAAGTGCTGAAGTGCCCATAAAAGTCGTCACAGTAAGAGTCTAAATTTAATTAAATTACAATAAGTTAAATTGGGAGAGATGAAACTGTCAGGGGTGGATAAATGGGACGACCCCTTCAGTTGCTCTCTGATCTACAGTCATTTCTTTATTTCTGTTGGTTCGTTGTTTTGGTTTTCTCACCAGCAAAATCTCTTTTTTAAGGCAGCAGTTTTTAGGAAACAAGCTCTGATAAACTCTCCATATGCTATGATAAAGTTAGCAACTAGCTGGTAAACACAGTGGATCACTTAGCAGCTAAAGAACGCGACATTTCCTCCAGGAGTTGGTGGAGACCAAAAACAAAGCAAAAAGGAGAGTAAACATTAGAGTGAAATTCACAAGGTGACCACAAACATGGACACCAATTAAATGCTAATGTGTAAACATTAAAAAAAAAAAAAAAAGCAGCATGTTCACGATAACAACTTTGTTAGGTAATGATATCTAAATGTTGTGTTTTTAGCTCCCATTGCCTCCAGCTGACTGAAACATTTAAAAATGGCTTTCCATTTTGCGTGGAAATAATATCTGGCCGTACGAGACCAGTGGAAAACAGTGCACATAAGGATGGCTGGAGTTAGCTTTACTGGAAACATCAGAGAGTTTCTGCCATACATGTTTGAGCCTCAGTCAAATCAGCACTAGCATCAGAATAGTAAGTGTACTTAGCATCTTTGATTCGTTTATGGTCTTTGTTAGCTTTTTAGCACTGGCTGACACGGTGCTAATGGTTGTGAAACTTTCAATATTTGCTGCAATGTCATGAGTTCGGTTTATGTCCAAAAATTGCGCACTCTACCATGTTTGCTGTCAAAGTTGGACTATGCTAATGCTAACTCTGCTCTCTGTACTGACAAGTCTGCTCCGCACAAGGTTTCAGGTTTCTTTGCTGGAGTTGTGTCAAAGTCTTTTCCACCATCAATGTGTGTTTTCCACAGGCTATTAGACAGTGATTGGCTTTCATATAGAGTGCCCCAGGAATTAGTCAAACTTTGCCGCAGGTACAACTCAGTATAGTCAAGGTCAGACATTTTAGGGGCATAAACAGAAGGAAAGCACATTTTTAAGGGCAGTGGGACTTTAAGTAGTAATAGATCTTCTCTTTGATAAAATAAAAGCAATGGGTATCCACATCAGCCTTGTTGGTATCTGCCGGGAAAGAACAACTACAGATTATATCTCAGAGCCAGTGCTGGTATGAAAGTAGCTGCCTTATTCCAAGGAAAATCTGATGAAGAGATCTGATGCTGGTTCACTACAGAAAGAACAAATGGACGCTGAGGAAAAACCCCGACCCGTCTCTCATGACCACTAGTCCATATATAATCTTTCTCATCCTATATGCCCTGAACTAAATTGAATCTAAAGAAAGCATCTAAAATGTTACTAGATCTGTTATGAGTTGGAGAAAGCCACTTATATGCAGCTGACCTGCCAGCTAGTGCTGATTTTCCACACCCTGTGCAGCAGTGACGTTTTGCGGCAGTATAATACCAGGCTACATCGCAGCTGGGTGTGGTCACAAGTACAACAGACCGCAGCTGACCACATCTAGCTGTGATGCAATACCATAGAGGCCGTACACTCTACAAATCATTACCAGTATACCATACTGATAACCATTTATAATATGTCCCAGTGTTTTAATTTTTGTTTTCCCTCCTACTAAAGCCATCCATTTATATTTATATCAGAACACTGTGAACATAAATGTGATTGAAATGCACTTGTGGGTTCAGACGACTCTGCAGCAACGCTACAGCAACAATGATGCTGAAGCCTGATGATTTTTTTTCTGAAATTGGATACCAAATGATCAGTGTTTAAGTTTAAGTCTTTGCAAGTTCATATTGAGATGAAATGAATGTGACAGTCAGGGCTGCCAGAATAAAAAAACGCTGCAGCACGCTGTGGAAAATGGCAAACACAAATGTGAAGTACATTTAAATGCAGAAGATGCAAATTCACTGGCGTGGCCTTGAAGTTTGAGGTCTGTGCAGGAAGCTAAAGGATCAGCTGCAGGTCAGCAGCAGCACACTGTGTCACCGCTGTGTGCTGACTACAGATGAGCTGATTGAATTCCAGCGATGTGCACATTATTTCCACAGGTTTCTATCAACATCAGCCTTATTAAAAATAACTAAAACACACAAATCTACAAATTTTCCCTGCTCTGTTTATCACGACGCAGATAGGATATTAATGTTAATGCGCTTTGTGGAAGTGAGATAACAGAGCCAAATATGATGCAAATCTGTAACTAGTGGCTTCATCAAGATAGCAGATATGAGTTATTCATAGAACCTGCCTCTACAGTGTTCTCACACAGTTTATTCTGAGACCTTCGCTATACTGTGTGAAAATCAATTGGGTCAAAGTAAACATCATGAGCAAGATGCAGCAAAACATGCTTGTGGCATCCCAAAAGTGTTAGTCAATTCTAATTACATCTCAGGACAGATTTATATTCTACCCAGCCATCTGTCTCCTTCCCTCTTTGCTCAAAATTAGCAAATTAATTGATATTGATTCTTATTGCTTAAATTTGTTCTCGTGCAGTTAATTAGGACATAATGAATTACAGTGGCAGCTGTGAAGAAACGACAACTTTCATTTGATTTGCGCTGCGACTCGACTGCGCAGACAGATTACCACAAATCTTCTCGGTAGATAATCCTTCAACATTATGTTTCACGCTCAAAGACATCATACCAACTAAAGACAATTTCTGTTTGGACGAGTCATTTGAGGGCCCTGTGTGACTGTCACTCTCAACAGCCTCTCCCTGCTGCAATCAGACTGGAGTGTATTAAGTATTGATTCAGCAGTCGCCAACTGCAGGGTCACCACACTCCTATGTATTTCCTGTTGGATTTGCAGACTTTAAGTCTAAAACTGGACAGATGAGTGCAGATGAGTGTCTGTGTGGTGATGGTTGATAGCACTGTGATAACACTAACAGAGGGAGCCATGAAAGGAGTATGTTAAAAGGATAAAAAGCATTGAACTCATGCCCACAGTGATGTCATATCCATTTAAGTTCTCATGTTTCAGATTAGTGTCCCTACAATTTCCAAAATAATATGTACAGGATGATCAACAAAGACATACAGGGACTTAGTTCAGTCACCTGCAGACCTGCACTCTTAAATAAAAAGCGTTCCAAGAGTTTTATCCATGAAGGGCTGATGTTCTCCCCAGAAGAAAGGGTTCATCAAGGGTTCTTTGTCAGACAAAGGGTGCCACTGAGAACCCTTTTCGAAAGAAGGGTTGCTGAAAGCATGGGTGTTCTTTACCCTCAAATATTCAAATGTTTACCCATGTTTAAAATGGTGTTGTTAAATGTTGATGTATCTGGAATCCCCTTAATCCACTTATTTTACTTTTGTTCTGCCATAGTTGATTTCCCGTCTTTCATTTCCAACCCGGTCTCATTCTGAAGTCGTTAAATACCTGCGCTTAGGAAGTGACTTCCGTGTCAGGCACCAACAAAAAAGCCATCCTTTCACATCGGCATAATATGCAGCTGAGCAACGTTAATGCGTAACGGCACCTGACGTTGTAAGGGGGAAACATAAGCGGACAACAACGTAAATTAAGGGGGCGAAAAGTCAGAGTAGGGCGGGTGGGAGTGGTGGTGGATTGGTCCAACAATCACCAACTTTGACTTGGGTGTTCACTTCCTGTTTCAATTTAAAGCCAAACCCTGTTAACCACGTGCGTTTGTTGTTGAGGGAAAAAACATCAGATTGTGGTGATGTACTAACGTAGTACATGTATTTTGAAAGAAACTGTATGCAACTTTGTGAAAACCGAAAAACTTGACCTCTCCATCCTCCCTTTCCAACCTGTAGAATATGACACACCTGCTGATGTCATCACGGCCCACTTTTCAGGTCCATTAAAACCTATTTTTTGTTTTTTTGTGGTTGAAATGCCTTGAATAGTGGCGGCACAGTGGAGCAGTCGTAGCATGGCTGCCTCACCGCAAGAGGGTTCCTGGTTTCAACCCAGAGTGGTGTGTTCGAACCGCGGGGTGGGGGGCCTCTCTGTGTAGAGTTTGCATGTTCTCCCTGTGTCAGTGTGGGTTTTCTCTTGGTACTCCGACTGTCTCCCACTGTCCAAAGACATGCAGCGTGAATGGTTGTCTGTCTCTGTGTGTCAGCCCTATGATAGTCTGGTGACCTGTCCAGGGTGTACCCCGCCCCACGCCCAATGTCAGCTGGGATAGGCTCCAGCCCCCTGCGACCCCCAACAGGACAGAGCATGTGAGCGGAGCGGGTGAAAATTTCCGCTCCTCGCTCACAGACCTGTCACTTTGTGCCGCTCGTCCGCTCCGCTTGGTTCTGCGCATTCTTTGCTCCGTTCCGCTCCACTCCATCATAAATTTTATCCCGCTCCACTCGCTCACCACTCCGCTCAAAAAAACTGCGTCGTGCTACCCTAACCTGTAATCTTCTATTCACAAATAAAACATGAGCTTGGTAGATTCTCCGGGGAAGCCCTCTCCCCACAGTTAGGGACCGTTCTACACGGTACCGCTGTCAGCAGGGTGGAAATAAGTCAAAGTGTGGAGGAGACAGACTGGGTTAAGCAGCCGACCTCCGTGGAAGCCCTCTCGCCTCTCCCCACAGTTAGGGACCGTTCTCCAAGGTACCACAGCTTCTCTTCTCAGTTTCTTTTCTGAAGTACACAGTAAACTCCATAGTTTTGAAAGAAAATAGTGTGGGTGTGCGCAGGTGCAAAGATGCATTCTGGGTGGGGCATGAGCAACCGGAGCAAAATTGGAGTGAGACATAAGGCTCCGCTCCACCTTTTAAAAAAAATAGCCGCTCCTCACTCAACACAAAATCCTTCCGCTCCACTTCGCTCACATCATGCTCTGCAACCGGATAAGCAGTTACGGAAAATGGAGGAATTCCTTGAACATCTCAAAATTAGATACGGGAAACCAGAATGGAACTGGCTCCATAGAAGAGTTCTCTGTGGGGTTCTGGGTGGTACCTTTTACAGATGGTTCTAGGTATAACCCTCTCACTGGGTTCCAGGTGGAATCTTTACAAAAGGTTTTACCAGGAACCAAAAAGAGTTCTCCAATGGGGACAAGCTGAAGAACCTTATATGGTTCTAGTAAGCACCTTTATTTCTCAGAGTGTACAGAGGTGATATTGACTTGTGAGTTCTGATCTGTGACATTTTCAATTAAGATAATGTCCACCAGGTGACTGCCTATCATGGATTGATAAAGATGATTTAAGGTTTCAGTTTGCTCTTTCGTCTGAGACATGTTTTTTTGTTTTGTTTTGTTGTTTCTTAGATTTTTTTTCTGCTGCACAACTATGGTGTGCGTTCTAGAACAAAAAGCACACAGGACATGATTGCTTCGTGCTAAATAAGTAAAAGAGGTCTTGGATTATAACTTATTTATTTTTCCCGAGCCAGTCTCTTAAAGTATTTCTTTGATGTGGTTGATGTGTGGTTTTCTGTGGCAGCGCTGCACTGTGTAATCTGTTTGTCCTGTTATAATGACTCTATTATCTACTGTTGTCTTGGGAACAGACATATTTGCTCTGCCACACAGAGCCCTGCCACGCACAGGTGCTTTTGTGCTCATGAGTGCACAGGTGATCATGTGTGTTCAGCACAACAATAAAAGCACAAGACAGGCCCAGTCACTCAAATATTACATAATAAGACACAAAATGGAAAATGGAGGGTTGCGTCCTAGACATCCACGCAAGCATCCTGAAGAGGAAGACGTGACATATTTTCAATCTATATTCTCCTGCCAGCTGCAGCAGACAAAATTTGTTTGCAAAAACACACCAGTCTTATCAGCCAGAGGCACAAAGTGTGTCTGCAACAGAGAAGCGCTCCACAATCGGCTAATTGAGATGCTGTAAGTTTGCCCACATGTAACTCTGATGTAGGGAGGCTCACAGGAGGCCTTTGAGGACTTGTCTCCTAAACAGATTTTCATTAAAAAGAAATCTGTCTGGGCCTCCTTTAGTGCAGGTTGGATTATAATAAATAATGCAATAATTTATTGGTTTAATGAAAAACACATTTCATAATAACGACGAAGCTTAAAATTATCGTCAGCTCTGTAAGCCAGGCATCCAAAAGTGGAATAAAACCAAATCTGCTGGCCATCTGCTTAAAAAAAGACAGCAACAAATTAAGTGAACGTCTGATTTTCTTTGTACCTGTGTGTGAGTTTTAAAAAAAACAGCATTTCAGGTCAGTCCAGTACAACAGTATCTCTCTGAGAACATTTCAATTTGAACATTTTCTGTTTCACTGCACATCTGTTGAGTCACTCTTTAAATGTTTGAACAAACCAGAGTGGGAAGTGCGATAACACATTTACACAAAGGTGCCTCCAGAAAATATTTTTAGAGTCATTGGGAGGAGGAAGAGGTAAAAACTGAAGCTCAACACACTTCCATGTCACAATATTTTTCTACAACCCCCACCTACTGTAAAAGACTACAAGCGTGACGTCAAGCTAGCAGCTCTGTGGGGCTACATGCTAATATGCTAACAGGGATAGTGCTGACATGCTCATGTGGCAGGTGTGTGCCATGTTCTCCATCTTAGTTAAGTGTGTTAGCAATGCTAACATTTGCTGACTAGCTCTGAGCACAGTGCACAAGTGCAGCTGGGGCTGATGGGAGTGTCAATAGTTTAGCAGGTATAAACATGTATTGGAGGAAAACAATACATTTTGACATCATGATGACACTGGATGAAGTCAGGAGATCACAAAGGGGAACATGAGTGTACACAATAAGTGTCCGTGTTAATCAATCCAGTAGTTTCAAGAAATGTTCTTCAAAACCCCAAATGTCAACCTCATTATGGTGCTAAAGGAAAAGTCGGAGGATCACAGAAGTCATACGGATACATTAACTGAGAGCAAGTTTCAACCTCCAGTGCTGAAAAAGTGAAGCCAAGTGCCTAAAACTGCAGTTCCTCAAATGACCACTTGAGGCCAGCTCCAACAGCGAGTCAATCCCCATTGACTCCCATGTTCAAACGCCCAATTTACAGCAGAAATAAACATGTTTACAGCCTGGTACAAAATGTTTTTGTTCTCTATAGTTTATTCCCCTGTCCGTTAAAGCTAAATGGGTGATTAATTTTTATTTAACTCACATGTTTAAATGTTGTTAAGGCTTAAAGTTATGCACAATTAAGCGGGTGGCCGCTCTGACGGACAGGTGGGTGCCATTTGTATGTACACCTTGCTAACCAAGCTGGCAACGGCGATACTGGTGAATCCCCCCCTTGTGTCCTGGATTGTGGATTACCTCACTGGCCGACCACAGTACGTGTGCTTGCGGCACTGTGTGTCAGACACAGTGGTCAGCAATACCGGGGCCCCACAAGGTACTGTCCTCTCTCCTTTCCTCTTCACCCTTTACACCACGGACTTCAGCTACCAGACAGAGTCTTGTCATCTTCAGAAGTTTTCTGATGACTCTGCTATAATTGGATGTATCAGCAAGGGTGAGGAGGCTGAATACAGGGCTGTGGTGAATAACTTTGTCTCATGGTGTGAGCTGAACCACCTGCAGCTCAAGACAAAAGAGCTGGTGGTGGATCTGAGGAGAACGAGGACACCAGTGACTCCAGTTTCCATCCTGGCCAT
>NC_065527.1:5697910-5702153 GCF_006386435.1 Epinephelus moara
TTTATTTATTTCATTGTCTATTTTAGTATTTTATTTATATCTTCATCTTTATCTCTTGTTTCCATTCATGCTGTATTTCTATTTCTACTTTGCACGGAGCATTGGAACAAAAACAATTTCCCCCCGGGGATTAATAAAGTATTCTGAATCTGAATCTGAATCTGAAACTACTGTTAGTGTCAGCTCTACCCTCTCATCCAAATATGGTCACCTCTAGTTCCAAAAATCCACGATGGTGACGTCAGAAATGCCAAACTCAAGGCTTCAAAATAGAAGTCCTCAAACCAGTGGATGACGTCATGGTGGCTACGTCCATTATTTTATACAATCTGGGAATCATGAATGAAAATGTTATGCTAATCTATCCCTAAGTTATCGTGATATTTCTATAAGTGAAGAATTTGACCTGCTGGCAACATTAAATAAAAAGTCAGGGGATCACTGGAGTCATTAGGATTAGTCCTCTCTGGCCCTGACTGCTGTAACGGCCTTCTGGCAGGGCTACCAGCACACACAGTAAAACCTCTGCAAATGGTTCAAAATGCAGCAGCACATCTAGTCGTTAACCAGCCAAAAATTCCTCATGTGACTCCATTTTTCATCATCCTCCCCTGGCTCCCTGTGGCTGCTCACACTGAGTTCAAGTCACTAACACTCACCTACATTGTGACAACTAGCACAGCACCCAACTACCAGAATCCCCTCATTCAGTTTTAAACGCCGTCTTGTTCACTACCAACCACAAATAAAAAATAACTAGTATTTCTGCCACTGTGAGACAGGAAACTCAATCCTAATTTGTCTGCTGTGTGCTCACTCAGTGGTGGAATTGGTTACCAAACTCGATTCGGTCAGCAGAATGCATTTCTGTCTTCAAAACTGCTCAACCTGCCTCTTCTGAAATAACTTACTCACCTATGCCTTTTCTCTTTCTGTATCTTTATCTTCTTCCAGCTCCATCTTTAAAAAAGGCATAACATGTTATAACATGCACCTGCAAGCCTTGTAGCATTTGTGTCAGGTGGGACTGACACGGGATTTATGCTTGTGCCGGAGACTCTACGCTGTAGCCTACATTGTTGTGAGCATCCATACTTGGTGGTGTGTCTGTGTCACTCTGCAGTTACACCTCCATAACACTAGTCGGCAGCAGAGGTTTCTGTGAATGCTGTTAAGTTGAGTTGATTCAAAACACACATTAAACATGACTTAATAGAGACAAGTACAAACACAAGTACACAAATCGGCTTCACTATAACTCTCAGCATTCACATACAAACACTTGTCTTTATCTGGACACAAATACAACATGCTAACGTTATTAGCACAAGCTTATGGCATTTTACATTGTACTAATTAGCCTAGTGGCCAGCAAACCTTTCCTCTTCTCATATGAAGCCAGGGACAACAGCAACATTTAACAAAGGTTACATTACAAAACAACTGTCTTATACTAAACACAATTTCCAAACAAATACAACATGCTAACGTTCTTACCACAAGCCTTTGGCATTTTACATTGTATAAATTAGCCTAGCAACGAGCAGAATTTTCCTCTGCTCATATGAAGCCAGGATAAATCTCCAAGTATAAATCTTATTCCTTAAAGGCTCCTCTGTGAGCTCCTGTGGTTCAGGTTGTACCTCATTCGTATGTTGCTTTGGACTAAAGCGTCTGCCACATGTAAATACAAACAGCTCATCCTCTGAGAACTATAGATATCTGTACTATGTCATGGCAATCCATCCAAGAGTTGTCAAGGTATGTTACTGAAAACCAAAAATGGTGATGAGAAGATAAGTCACAGGATCATCACAGTCATTGTGAACGTATCCTCTGGGGACCATGACTGTCTGTATATCTTAAAGGACAGATACTGCTGTACATCAACATACTGTATATCACTACATCAAACCTAAAGAGATAAAACAAAAGACAGTCATCTTTTTTCAGCTGTCACAAAATTCAATCCATAATTGAATAAATATATCACACCTCCCGTGGCTCTCCAAAGCCATATCCAAAGTGCCTCTAATGTTTGACACATTTATGAATATACCAAGGCAGCTCTTATCATAAACCGCATGACTCAACCTTTGTTTGGCTCCAATCCACTTTACTATGACTTATTTTGAATGTCTGCCCACACCCACAATGTGAGCTCCATAGGTCTGTGCGAGTGAGCGTGAGTCATTGTTGCTCAAACTCTTAAATTGACACAGCCAGCAGCCTAAATCCAATTATTATATCATTCTATTGTTATATCATAAATATTTAATTTTCCCTGTACTGGAAGAAAAGGGAACATCTCACGGTCATGTAATGGCTTAATGAATTAACCAACAGCCTACACCTTGAGTTCAGACTCAGAGATCCAGTGGCTTCTCATCTGCTACCAAGTGACTCAACACTAATCCTTAAAGCAACTGAATTCTAGAAAGTATTTCTCTGCAACATTAAATATTAATAACTAAATAAGAAAAATCTCAGTGAAAACGTCTTTGGGTGTTGTTTATAAAGATTTCATCACAGTATAAAGGTGCAGTCTGGTATTCTAATTCAGTACACATTTTGTCTATTCTGTGTATGTGCTGAAAGAAATCCAGTGTTTATACAAAGCCCTGGCTCTGTGAAGAAAGAAACAGAGGCTTGGAACGAGCCACACTGCACCATGCCAGCTACTCTCCCTGTCCCACGTCCTCGCCAATGAGGAACAGAGCTACACCATCATAGTAATGAAACGTAAATGCAGCCCAGAAAATGTTAGCATTGTACGTTACTGCAAGCCATAGATACGTTACATTTGTTGCTACAGTTGACCGTTTAAAAGAAAAACTTGCCGTATGGTACCAGATTGAGGCGTGAATTATACAGTTATATTCACAGTTAATTAAAATAAAAACATAGTTGCTTAATGTTTGGTCCTCTGAGCACATTATTATGTGAGAGAGCACAATAGGGAGAGGATACCTCCCTTTGGTTTTCATTTATTTTCACGCATTGCTGGTTATATAATCTATATCATCCATAATTCATAACACTATCAAGGTAGTCCCTCATTAGTACCCACACACAGCCTGGGTAGTTACTCTACAAGTGTCGAGCAGTTGCTTAAACCTACGCCTCTTGCTTGTTTGATCCGCAGGTTAATCTGCCTCATATTACTCCAGGTGCCCCAGTGGCATTAATTGCTCACAGGCCATGGCATTTTAATGAAGGTCAAGAAGAGCAGGGAGCACAGAGGTGAGAACACCTTGTTCAGCTCTCTGCCTGAGTCTCCACTACGTCACCGACAAGAGCTTAATGTGTCTGGGAAGTGGGAAAACCATGGTTACCTACTACAGGCAGGGAACCTTTTGCTATCAGTGCTTTTTAAAACACTAAGTCTGCACACAATTTCACTTTGTTATGGTACCATAATGGTTATGGTCTTTCAGCTGAACGTCGTCTTAACTCCATTGTTAAGGGAAAAATGTCAAACATAAAATTCTATGCCAACGCAGAGGCAATTCCACCGATATCAGAGATGCCTGCCAGCAGCTTAGAAAGATCACATTTACATTTTAAGTGTTTTGTCCGGTGCTTTTATCCAGGACGTACGAATGCAGCATCACACAGAGTAACACAGGACAGACATACAAATAGTGGATTCACCTAAAGTCATCATCAAACATAGTTTCAGGGACCAACTTATTTAAAACGAAAATGACTCAAACTATAGTTTTCAAAACCACTTAAATGTTCTCACAGTCCTGCTGTGGCTTTGGACAACATGGCAACCGCACAAGGTGCTGCAGTACTAATGGTAATTTGCTGCTGGCTCCAAGAAAACACTGACTGTGCTTGAAACACCTAACTTCAAGTTCGTTTGCCCCCTCAGTGCGGTTCGTTTGGGCAGGTGTGAACACAGCAATCACACTCGGGTGTGCACCAAATCAACCGGACCGAGACCTTCTTGAAGAGGTGGTCTTGGTCCGGTTACAAATGAACTCTGGTGCGGTTGGTTTGTGGTTAGAAGGTGTTCCGACCTGGATGTGAAGCAACTGCAGTCACATGACACATTGTTTGGGTTAAACATGAGCATGTTACAGTCCTGGAGGATTATTAATGTGCACCTCCTCCTGTACTGCCTTAATATGCACATTCAGCACATCCAATGCATCAAAACATTGTTTTCTAGTTGGAGCCGCGCCTCGTTTTCAAACTGTATGGTTTGACTAAAATGAACAATGACAGCAATATA
>NC_065527.1:5702964-5717707 GCF_006386435.1 Epinephelus moara
TGGTAGCTAAGCTCTGGATACGTCACCCCGTGTATTGTTCTGATTGGTCGTAGTGTTATCCAATTGCGTGCAGTGATATTTTCAAATGCATGCTTGGTGCCGCCCCTCGAGTTGGGCCATTTGCATTACTCATAGCCAGACCCTAAATCTTTCTAGATTTGGGTCTGGATTTCCAGGCTAGTAAACTGACACGTTGTCCCTGAATCTCCAAAACCGAAGCTGGAGGGGTAACTAGAGCATCATAGTTAGACATTTAGAGACACAGACTAAACAAGTTGGGAGTGAGAGCATGTTGGTTAATCATGTCAGGTAAACATCTCCATTTCCCCTCAAACTCTTTTTGGATTTTGTGGCCTGAGTTACTACTAAATATAACAATATGCTGTAAGCCCCATTCCAAGTTTTAAAACATGTTCATATGCCTGTGGTTGACCATAAAACAAGTGAGTTTAGGTAGACAAGACAAACACAAAGCCCACACACATATTAAGACAGTATGCAATGACAGAATTTAGGAAGCTGCTGCCAGTCAGGTGCCTGCATCCTTAACACATTTCCTTTAAAGCAGAAAAGTTTTCAAGGTCACTGCATGAGCAAGTGTGTAAACAGGTTTGACTTCAGTATATGTGGGGTCATTTTGTGTGCCAGGCAGATAATGTGAAACCATCTGGATTAAGAAATGCTAGAATACCCTCGCAGAGTCAACTAACAATACGGATAGTGCAGCCTAAAACCTGTCGTGCCTCAGTTGTCTGTTTGCTCTGGAGAGCTCAATTTTTCTTGGAGAGACGAAGTAGACAGTACACAAAAGGGAGTCTGAGCTAGAAGCTGTGCAGCCTGGTAATCCTCAGTGTAGCCCGTGGGAGATGGGTGCTGTTGCTCCTCAGAGAATTTGAGATTCCTTAAATCTTGAGGTACAGCCAATGCATGCGAGATATGTAATCCATCTCATGATTAAGTCCTGTTATGTCTATCCTAATTCTCTTGATGACACTTGCATCAGAGGATGCGGGTCCATTAATTCCATGAATGGTTACACTGTTATTTTGTGAAACAGGCTCCTCTCATAAGTGTGCTCCCTGATGATTCTGAGCAGCATTGCAGGATTCAGCAGGAAGCGCGACTAACAACCCCCTACGGCTATAAAGAACAGAAGCCAGCAGACACACGTCACTGAGATATGGGACACACAGAATGCACAAGGCAAGAGATGCCATCGCCAAGTATGGTAATGAGAAAGTAGGGAAGAAGGAGCTGGGATGGCAGAGGGAGAATCATTGGAAACAGCAACAGACAGCGGTGTTTTGTAGGCAGAAGTAACACGAAGAAGTTAGACTTAACAAGCATCAGTGGGTGAGACTGATAGACTGGTGATCTCATCACTCATTGCATTTTTTATGTTTGTTTGAGATTAAATATCTGCTATTTTTAGCCACACTGATGGCATCTAGGCTGGCAGTGTTGGTGTTTTAATTGTACTTCTCACCACGTTGATCCAGACTAAAATATCACAACTGCAATTAGATGGATTGTCATAAAATGTGCACAAAAGGTCATGATCTCTTCCTCAAGCACCACCATGAGATTTGTGATTTCTCGACCACTGTTGGATGGATTTCTGTGAAATGTTGTATGCACATTCATGTCCCCTGTAAATTAATTTTAATCACTTAAGTGATCCTCTGACTTTGGTTTGGATATGGATACGGACGGAGCCTTCTGTCCGTGCTCCGCGTTCATTTCGTCCATATTTCTGCACGTTTCCATAAAGCTTACGGATACGGGCCAAATGGAGCAGTACCACCGGGAACCGTGGGGGCAGCGTTGCTGTCACTACCCGATACGTAGCTCTAGTGAGACACGAAGAAGAAATAACAATTCAATTTCTTTCATCGGCAGTACTAGAGAAAAGAATTTTCCGTCCTCCAGTCGTGATGTATTTAACGGCCTCACCAACCACCGCCTCCTACAACGCTGCCTCTGTTTTTGTCTTTTATGCAAGAGGTACATTATCAATATCTGCTCCACAGTCGCCATGTTTGTTTTTTATTTTGTTGTTGTCATAAACTTGTGACGCTGGGCTGCCTCCTGGTGGATATATTGGTTAAACTCCATGCCAACGTAAAGGGCGCATGGAAGTATGTGGGCAGTGACCGTAACATCGTTTGAAACGGACGTATACATTTTCGTACGAAAAGGGAGCATAAATGGGCCTTAAGTAGGAATATCTCCTTTTTCAGAATAAGGGCAAAAACTGGAATATTTTTGGCATGTAAACGGTTGATTGATAGCCCCTTTTACACTGCCAGATTTTCGGCGAATGTTGGGCCGTTTTGCCGGCAAGCTGCGAGCGTTTAGATACACAGATTGTCCAGTTGATCCGAGGTGCCCAATTTTCCGCCTCATAGGGTAGACATATTGGTGGAACCTTTTTGGTTCGAGGCGCCCTTCCGCCACGGGAGGGGCTGTTGAAGACTTGTGGGAGGAGCTGTTGATGACGCTACACATGCGACCCACTGGCAGTGGATAAACAGGAATTAGCGAGCAGCTAGTAGCAAGAGGGAAACACAAACCTGACAGACACTGTAAAGATGAGCAACTGGGGAGACAAAGAATTGTGCGCCCTCCTTGCCCTCGCAAACAAAGAGGCCATTAACTGTCAAATGACGGGGACAGCGAAGGACGGGCCGACTTATGAGAGAATCGCCGAAGGACTGACCAGCCGTGTCTTCCCTCCCACGTCACTGTTTATGTCACACGCTGAGCTACACATTTTGTTACTCGCTCACGCCCCCCATTGCCCCGAAAAAGGCACATTCTGTATAAACAAAAGTAGGTAGGCGGCATTTTGCTGCACTCCCTGATTTTGTTTTTATACTGCCAATGCTGAAAAAAGACTGATTGGGCTTTCCTGCAAATTTGCACAATTCCTATTTAAAAAGGGCTGATGATTGCCAGCATGTTAGCACCACTCTGTCTACTGTAAGCACATCTGCCTCACAAACGCTTTTTCCACCAAATTAGTTGTAGTTCGTGAGCTGGTTCCATTAAGGATTCTTGGAACCTTGGTGATATGATTCCACCAGACGGCAACCTTTGGGACTAAAATAGCCGTTCTTTAAATGGCAACTTGAGGATGGCTCCAGAAGCCAGTCAGTCCACATAGAACCCCATGTTAAAATGCCAATGCCAAATTTACAACAGAAATAAACATGTTTACAGCCTGGTACACAAAACATTTTTGGTCTCTATAGGTAATTTCCACGTTCATAACATCTGTACAAGGGTGAATTTTCATATAACTCACCATTTACATTTTATTAGGGCTTAAAGTAACGTATAGTTAAAGGCAGACTGCTTTGAGTGGCAGGCTGTCTGCTGATAGTGTCCTCGGCGTCTCAGTCAGATCCACCCCTCGCTCCTCTACAGTGCCACCCTCTCCCCCAAAAATGATCACTTCAGGCTCCACTGAACCAAGATGGTGACGGCTGTAATGCTGAACTCAAGGCTTCAAACAGGATCACATTGATTACCTGTGAGCTGTTATTTGTCACAGTTATTTGTTTTTATCCAAAAAAAAACAAAGACTAACTATTAACGATAAGACGATGTAGTAGAAGACTATTACATCTAAGACTTCATTCTCTTTTTCCAGTCTGTAGAATATGACATGCCCACTGACGTCGTCATGGTTCGCACTTTAGGTCAAGGAAAACGTGCTATTCTTTTGGTTCCAGCTGGGAACCAACTTTTGCAGTGCAGCACTTTTATACTGTGGTATTCCTATTTTAAGTATTATAGGATATGTTCTTTTGATATTATACATGTATGATGAAACGACAATAACATCAGCTCATTTAAATGGCTGGAAATACTTAGTCTGTTATTGAGAAAAGCTGATTGGGGGTATCAGATTACACATGTCTTGTTGACAGTGTCACTGCTGTATGATTTCATTGCTTCAGTATGTAACATATTTGTATGCTCAATATCTCGGCACTCAATGACATTCCATACATCATATACAATAACCCTTTTAGCCAATTGAATCTGGTCCAGAACTTGTCCAACTGACCAATGTGACATTATGGCGGCTCTGACTGATTGACCCGCAGAACAACACAGACACAGACTCGGGCTACATTCTCACTGCGGCCTGAACAGCTGCTAGTAGTTCATGTTTTTGGATTGTAGTTCTCTTGAAGGATGGGACATATATCCACAGAGTAACAATAGCAATCTAACATCCAAGATTTTTGCTCAGAACACATTTCAATTATCATGTGCAGCTTCCAGTTTTGCTGAATTATTTATCGTTCCTTCCTTTGTTGTGCTTTGTTGTTCTCGTTGCTGATAATGAGTCAGCCAAGCCGTCGAAGAGGCCAGAAACTTGACAACTGTCTTCACAAATGCATGTGGCTTAATATTACAGCCAAGTTGCCAGAAGAAAGTGTTGGCATTTTACTTTTCTGTAAACCACAGATACATTGCATTTGTGCGTGTTTTACATATCATAGCAATGTGTCTTATGTGCCTAGTATTTGAGCTGACTTTGTCATCAGGAGGTGGAGGTGACGGTGGATGGCTTGATACCTGGGCAAGACACCTGCCAAGCTGCAGACCAGTGATCATCACTGTTTCCTGTTGTGATAGTGTCACGAAATGCAGTTATTTGTTACTAAGACACTGCTGCGTATCCTGCCAGGATAGTGCCACAAGATGCGGTTATTATTTTCCAAGCCATTGCTGTTTTTCCTGCTGTGATGTGCCACAAAATGAGGTTATTTTTATACCAAGACATTGTTGCAGTTCCCTCCTGCATAATGCCACAAAACACAGATGATTTGTACCAAAGCATCACTGCATTTTCTGCCGAGATAGCACCACAATAAACCTTTGTTTTTTACCAAGATATCACTGGATTTCCTGCTGGGATAGCACCACAGAAGGCGGTTGTTTTTTACCGAATCCTAGCTGTGTTTTCTGCCAGGAAAGTGCCACAAAATGTGCTTGCTTTCTCTTGACATCACTCCATTTTCTGTTGGGATTGTGCCACAAAACACAGTTGTGTTTTCTTAGCATTCCTGCATTTTCTGCCAGGATAATGCCACGAAATGAAGTTATTTTTTACTTTGACATTGCTGCAATTCCTGCCGGCATAATACCACGAAACATGGATGTTCTGCCGGAATAGTGCCATGATAAACTTTTGTTTTTTATGGAGACATCACTGCATTTCCTGCCAGGATAGTACCACAAAACGCAGTTGAGTTTCCTTTATATCCCTGCATTTCCTGCTGGGATAGTGCCATGAAATGCGGTTATTTTTCACTGTGACATTGCTGCGTTTCTTGCTGAAATAGTGCCACAAAAAGCGATTGTTTTTAACCGAATCATTGCTACATTTTCTGTTGGGATAGTGCCACAAAAAGTAGTTATTTTTTCTTGACATCAGTGCGTTTCCTGCCAGAACAATGCCATAAGAGGCGGTTATTTTTGTCCGAGACATTGCTGTGTTTTCTACTTGGAGAGTACCACAAAACACAGTTGTGTTTTCTTGACATCACTGCATTTCCTGCTGTGATGTGCCACAATATGAGGTTAATTTTTACCAAGACATTGCTGCAGTTCCCACCTGCATAATGCCACACAGATGATTTGTACCAAAGCATCACTGTATTTTCTGCCGAGATAGCACCACAATAAACTTTTGTTTCACATCACTGGATTTCCTGTCAGGATGGTGCCACACAACATGCATGATTTGCAACCAAGCATCGCTGTGTTTTCTGCCAGGATACTGCCACGATAAACTTTTGTTTTTTACTGAGACATCGCTGTATTTCCTGCCACGATAGTGCCACAAAAAGCAGTTGTTTTTTTACTGAATCATACCTGTGTTTTCTGCCAGGAAAGTGCCACAAAAAGTGCTTGCTTTCTCTTGACATCACTCCATTTCCTGTTGGGATAGTGCCACAAAACACAGTTGTGTTTTCTTGACATTTCTGCATTTTGTGCCAGGATAGTGCCACGAAATGCGGTTATTTTTTACTTTGACATTGCTGCAATTTCCGCCTGTGGCATAATGCCACGAAACATGGATGTTCTACCAGAATAGTTCCATGATAAAGTTTTGTTTTTTAAGGAGACATCGCTGCTTTTCCTCCTGGGATAGTGCCACAAAAAGCAAGTGTTTCTCTTACCAAGACATCACTGCGTTTCCAGTTTGGACAGTCCAACTAAAAGCGATATTTTTTTTTTCTTGTCGAGACATTGCTGCAGCGGGGATACTGCCACCAATAACCAACCATAATAACATACAAATGTAACATATCAGGGGTTTGCTGAAGTGTACAACATTTATTCAACAATGATTTTGTTAAAAAAGGCAAATTCCACTTTGAGCAGACTTAATGGACACATGCTGCAGGATCAGGAGAGATTAGTTCAGGATCACCGGACAAAAGGGATTCCAATATAATCTTTCATCCTCCATCCTTGAGATTATTCGTCTGTGTATGAATGATGTGATACATCTGGTTTGGGTATGAGATTTGGAAAAGTGTTGATGACACTGCTGTTAAGCTAAAATAATAGAGCATCTGTGGTAAACGGGGATAATTTGAAATCATAGTAGTGCTGCCTACTGAGAGTCACTCCACAATTCTCTATTTATCTTTCTAACACTCTGTCGTATGCATTCTCACACACACACACATTTTTTCACAGAGGGGACTTAGAGACCTACCTATCACCTCAAAACTACTAATCAACAATGAGTCACCCAACACCTTATCAGATAGTCATTGTAGCTCGCTCTTCAATCTTCTGTTTTTCAGAAGCTCCCAGCACAACGCTGTCTGGGAGCAATTTCAGTGATAAAACACCACAGGGGAGATGAGTATTAACAAAGGTGACTCATGCTTCTGCAACCTTCAAGGCAAATCATAATTCCATATTTCATCTGAAAGGATGTTTCACTAATTTCTGCCTTTTTAAATGCACGCTGTGAGCTGTCTTTGAAGTCTCCCCTCTGAAGACGGTTTGTGATGTCCTCTGTCCGTGCCAGTGATCTCAGACTGTGAGCGAGCTACTACAGTGATAAACATGACTGGAGGACTTTACTATGAGATGTTGAGCTGACAGCGACACGCTGCAGCGATCATGCGAGCTCACAGCAGGCGACCAAACCCCAGGATTGGTTTGGGAGATTACTCAGGTCAAAATTGTATGGTTTGTTTTGATGGGTGAATTAATGAGTGAAGCCTGTATTAACCCTCGGGGAGCCGAGCCCACATAAGGCACAGTATGGGTTCTCTTAAGACTGACGTGTGGTTTTGTTGCGGCTCTTTTTGTGCACTACATTAATACTCATGATAATTAAGGCCACAATAGGTGGTAATTTAGCAAAAAGGGTCTTATCAAGCAATAAAATGTATCCTTTGGTGTAAAAATGATCACAGACCAGTCTGGTTAGTAAAATAAATGTGCTGCGTACAGGTTTGATGTCCGCTCACAGCATTACTGAGCTTTTAGATTTCTTTTTGGTATATGACGTGTGGTTGTGATAGCTTTGGAGTTGTTTACAGAAGCTGTATGTGACATTCAGAGCATATTTATGCCTATGGATAATTGATTATTCTTTGGCAGCACGGTTGATGCAGTGGTTAGCATTAGCTATGTTTCCATCCAAAAGTGATTCGAATCATTGGGAAATGCGCATTAAAAGAAATACGAATCCTGTGAGTTTCCATTAAATGTACAAACTTTGGTGAAAACTACAAACTCACGCGAGTTTTCCGCAGAACCGGAAACAAATCAAGTCTTGCATTCTTCTTTTTCTACGTTTTCTGGCGGTTGGCAACCAGCTTGTAAATGCATTACCGCCTTTCCGACCCGGAGTGTGGATATCACCATGGAGAGAGGTGCGCTACGTCAGAATTAATTCGAACATAACTGTTTCCATCCCCCGTTTTGCGAATCAACATTTTTTCCAATCAACCAAAACCCGGCTAAAGCGAGCGTATTTTAGTTTGTGCGAATCAGGGGATTTTAATTCGAATTTTGGCCTTTCCATCATAATTTTCCGATGTGATACTTCTAGATGCGCATCTAAACAGGCTGATGGAAACATGGCTATTGTCGCCTCATAGCAAGAGAGTTCCTGGGTTGAACCCGGGGTGGGCGGTTGCATGTTCTCCCCGTGTCAGCGTGCGTTTTCTCCGGGTACTGAGTGTGAGCATGAAGCATGATAAGCAGTTATAGAAATGAATGAATAATTGATTCTTTTTTTCAAGTAACACGCCCAAAACTGATGACAACATTGTACTCGACAACTTACTTTCTTAGCAGAAGAAGTCAGGCAGGGCAAGAACGCAAGCAGTCGGACACTCAAACAGGTTATAAGCAAACCGCTAAAGTTAGCCAAAGGTTATTTGGAGCAGGAAACTAAGACAAATGGTAAAACTCTCACCAAAACAGTTCTTTAACGTCTGTCCTCATTTATTGTTAGCCAAAAACCTCTCGTGGTCATAATAATCTTTATAGGGGCAAAGTAGGAAGTGAGGCAATGTGGTAAGACGAGTAACAAAGTCAGGGTGCGGGAGAGGGGGAGGTGGACGGGTCCAAAAAACACAGGACTTTTACCCAGGAGAACAACTTCAGTGTCCTGTGTAAAACCAAAAGTCAGCATAGTGTAGGATGGCGTAGTATACGTCATGGGACATGTGTGATGTCTGTGACTTGACGTATGTGGCGTCATCTGAGAGATATCACTTTACATTATATTAGTAACACATTTAAAGCCAAACCATGATTTTTTTTTAAACTTAGCTTTGGTGCAACAGCCACCGTTTCACAATGCTACCCACGTGTTAAAAACTGCAACATTGGAGCTATTCTGTCGTCCACTGGTAGGGGGCGCTAATTTTGGAAAAGCTCCTTTGGGTCATATTTGGAGGGAAACATACAACCTATGGACTTGCTGGCTCTTTTACAGCTGACAGACCAACTTCCTGCTTAAACTTTGACCTAGCATATCTGCGATGGAGGTGCGCAAAATTTACCCACATTTTGTTCTGTCTCCAAAAAAGGTGGCTGAGATCATCTTGCAAACCTGTTGGCTTGTTTATAATCGGATTGTTGGATTTTGTTGCAGCTATGTTGCCGTGCTCCCAGATCTCAGTAATTACTTTCGTGAGAACAAAGTGATCATAGCCAAGCGAAATGATGGACAAAACTGTAAAAATAAGAACCAAGTTATATTAAACCATAATTAAGTTATACCCTAGTTCAGCAAGGTTGATATTATGCCTCACCATGTGGTTTCTGGGCTTCAGTCACGTATTGGATCCTCTCAGTTTCTAGCAAAACGCATTTCCTTCTTAAAAGACATTTAACCGCCAGATTACTTTGACAACCGCGATCGAAAGCAAAACCTATTTCCAGAAACAGCTGCTCCAATTTTACCGATAAACAGTCAAGGAAAATGTCGATGGACTGTCAATAATGCAAAGGCCAGTAATTAATGCTGTGCAGCGGAGGCTTACTTGTTCTTCGCTGACGATGAGGCACCACAGCCGTATGGATTTCTGCTTCATCACCGAAGAGCGAGGTTCCACGGCATGTTGCACTACACACATTTTCCCTCATTTAACAGACTGAAACTCAATTTGTGGTTATTTCTCTGTCACTGAAGCAGTAGGCTTTGTATAAACGTATATGCTTTTATGATAAGTGTGTGTTGTGGCGTTGATATACAAGTAGTAATGTGTCCCACTGCTATTATGTGCAGTTAAAATATTAGTGGTAGATGCTTTAAAAATGGAATTGAGTTAAACCAGCAGGGGCAGACTGGAAACAAAAAAGCAGCGAGGAATTTGCTCTCAACAAATGATTAATTTCAAACAAGAGTGAGTTAGGCTGATGTGTAAAATGATGAAGGATTTTTTTTCAAGGTTTTGCACCCAATGTTTGTAAACAGAAAGCAAGAAGTCAAAGCTGAATCGACGAAATGATCATCTGACACTTAATCTGATTTAGTTATTTACTATCCACTGCACACTATATTCACACTACATAGACACACAAAGCACATTTATTTAAACTATGTAAGTATTCAACAAATATTTTTTATTGCTGGGCTGGCTCTCCAGTTTTGTTTTCCTTATCGGGAAAAGCCAACACAAGTGCCTGGTCGCCTGAGCTTGTTACAATGCAGCATTTAAAAAAAAAAAAACATTTTAATACCTTTTTTTATTATTTTTATTTATCGTCAGTGTCTGCATTGCTCAGTTTATTTTGTGTCTCTAACTTTTTTATTTTATTTTGTTTGTATTAGGTCTACCAATTCATGCCCTTTTTTTTTTTGCTTAATTTTTTTCTTTTTTTAATTTTAGTTTTTATGTGTAAGGTCCTCACAGGTCAGGTACAGGTCTAAATTTATGAATGAATAAAACTACAATCTAAGTACTCTGCAGTACTCCTCAACCCCAGGATGCTTTTTTTCTCCCCTGCTCTGTTGATAGAGATACAAATGCTAAATTTTCTTCAGGCAAGATTAATTGCGGCGTTATGTTCTAGCAGATGAACTGGAGGATCGGGGGGAACCTGGAGCTCAGTAGCAGCATCGGCTCTGCTCAGTGTTGATAACTGTCATTAACTTCAAAGCATAATCTCCTTGCACTTCCTATAAAATGTCAATTAAACCTCTGTAGAGAACATTACACTGAGCGCATTGTACTGCAGCTGTAGCCCAGCGTGACCATCACAGTCCTCCTGATGCGCAATCATTACAATTTCTTCAGACATTTAAAGTCACGTCCAACTCACATCCTGCAGCCTGCTCCTGGCAGGACGATGAGCTGTCCCAGGTGTCACTCTATATCCCCTGTTAGGCCTCACCTAATGAAGCTCATTGCCCAGCATCGGGAAATACGGCCATTGAGTGCTGCTAAGCAACAGGCTCTCGTGCTGTTCTCGCTAAAATCACCTCCCTAGAGAAACTGACACCACTTGGCTCCGTGCGCCCTGCTGCCTCTCTGCCAACAGACTTGTAACAGGGATGTGTTTTGCTGTAGTCAAAAGGTCATCTCAAACTGATGTCTTGGGTATTTTTCTTGCAAGACGAAGACATGCGAAGTTAGTCCCAGCAGGTCTGTGATTATGTCGACACACAGCAGCCGGGCAGCATTCACTAATGGTCAGCTAGTCGCCTCTTGGCTCCACGCTGCAGCTTGTCTGGCCTCTCAAGACTGAAGACCGCCAAACAGAACAGACTGCAGACTGGTTTTCCTGTTTCCCTTCTCACTTTTGTTCAGTATACCTCACATCGCTTTTCATGCCAATTCTGCAGCAGATCGGCGTTTATAATACACATGCTGAAACTAATTAGGCTTTATATTTACATAAATCATCATATACATCATGTTTACTGTGCACCTGCATGTATAATGTTGCAGCAATCACGCAACTGAGCAGTCTCAGGAATCACATGTTGCATATCATGTTTCATGATAATACCTCAGCTGCACATTATATTCCTTTTAGTTATCATGCATTAATAATCATACAGTACGGAACATACTATGTCAACATGCACTCACAGCGTTGCCAAGCAAACTGAAGGTGATGCTGTGACAATTACAGCCCTCATCCTGTTACTTTATTTGTGTTTTTCGACCTGTGTAATTCTACTGTCACTGTGTTTTTTGCACCGTATTTGTTTGCCACCCTCCGGGGGTACCGCATTTAGTATCAGAGACACTACTCATGGATCAAAAACGCCAGCGGACCACACACTGTGCACAAGCCGCCGACGCTGATTTCATGCTGCTGTTCCGTGGCAATAACTCATACAGGAGACCACACACTCCCACTCTTTCTACAGATGGAATAAAGTGGTTGTGATAAGACCATGTGGGAGTGCATTACAGTGCAGAGCTGCAGAGGGAAGATGATTGTCAGGGTCCAGCAGGAGAGAATTAACAGCAGGTGGTAGTGCTGGAGTAGCATTGGTCATCTGCACTCTTCCTGTACCCACTGTAAAATTACATAAAATGCCCTGGAGTTTTATGCGCCGCTTCTTTGAGGGAACATCGTCTCAGAGAGGGAAGTGAGCCGACTCCAGGAACACTGTGTATGAGCATAACAATAAGATGAAATGCAAATCCGTCTCGTGCCTGAGCTGCAAGGAGGGACACCCAGCAGTTTTGCAGCTGGATACTGTGTCATGCTGACTCACAGCCTGGGGCAGCCGGAGTGGATCAGAATGCAACGAGCTGATGACGTGTGGTAAATGTCAGAAGTTGTGTTGCAGCGTCCACTTGATTCCCTCTGTAGAGAAATATCTGTTAGGTGATGCAGTTCAAAGGTCTGTAGGTTTGACACTGAGAACACGAGAGATATCCTCACAATGCAAGGCACCTAAAGGATGGTGTTATCCTATATTTTCTTACTGTCAGCAAATCCAGTGAAAAGAACAAAAGCAGCAATGTGTGTTTTCCCATCCAGCACAACACTGGATCTTTGTTTTCTCTGTACACAAGGTGAAATTGGTGAGATGTAGATTTAACTCTGGGGAGTCAAAGTACAACCTGAACATCCAGGCTGTTTCTGAAATAAGAAAACTCAAAACATACCTTTACTCCGTATGGATCGATAAGGACAGTATTTGTTTATCCATTGCTTCTGTTTTTGGGTGAGTTGAGGGATCTGTTGATGGTGTAAGAGTTTTTAGACAGCAGAAATTATAGTTGAAAATTTGCGGTATTTACTTTACAGGAAAGCGTGTATTGAATAGGGATAAATCAAAGTAATGATGATGTGGGTATGCTGTGGTGCTCGTTAGCACATGGGAACTGTAGTTTTTCTCACAAAGTAATTTTTGTTTAACTAACTGTAATCCAGCCCGGTGGCCAGGAGAAAATGTTGGCATTGTACGTTTCTGCAAACCACAGGTATGTTTGTACATTTCAGACGTATCATATCAGCATTTCTAAAGTGACAAAGTATATGAGCTGACTTTGTGTGGATGTCTGATTGTGTAACACCTAGGCAGACAGCAAAACAGCATAATCAGTTGTATTTCAGGACGTCATCGCTGCATCTTCCAGCGGCTTTTTAGCCACCAAACATGGTTGTGTTTTAGCAACCCACTGCTTTACTTCCTCCGGGGATAATGCCACAAAGAGTGCTTGTTTTTTTTCCCCCGAATTCGCTGCATCTAAAGCAACTTTTTAGCCCAGACATTTCAAGTGCTGAACGGCTCCCGGCGGGCATATTTCTGCCTTGATGGTGCGCCGCAACCGACTCTGGGTCAGCTGGGAAAGGCTTGAGGCGGAGCAGGCTCACGGCTTATGTGTTTGCCACTTTCTTTTTCATTTTAACCCACACCATGATCTTTTCCTGACCCTAACCAAGTGGTTTTTGTGCCTAAACCTAACCAGACCTTAACCACAGGGCATCATGATGATTTCGGAACAACGGGACTTCGGAACAATGGGTTTAATATGGTCGGACCAATGGGATGTCGGACCAATGGGCAGACCCCCGTTTTTGTGCAAAAACCTAACCAGAAATAAGCTAGAAAAGATAGAAAGTTCCTGTTCACTATATATAGATACACAAATGTAATGTATCCGTGGTTGGCAGAAACATGCAAAGCCAAAATCAGTTCTAGTGACTGGGTGGTGAAATCACAAAAGTTCTTAAAGAAAGTGCAGCGGTGGATGCGGATTCATCTTAGAACATAGAAAGTAAATCTCAGTTGCACACTTCAGTGTTTCAGAAAGACCGATCAAATAAATACTGAATGACAGATTGCACTGAGTTACAGAAGCTAGTGGAACAGAGGCTACGGCCTGATGTGATGTCATGACTTCAGTATTTCAGGGTGAACAACAGACGTGCAATGACTTCCTTGAGTGTGGCTGTCACCTTGATGATGTTGTTGGCAGCCAGCTCTGCTTCCAGCCATGATGCTAAGCTACTCTAATCACCTCTTGGCTTCTAGCTGAAAAGCGCACAGTAACGATTGTGGCATGGATCATCCACTCTAAATGTCAGAAAGAGTATTTCCAAAAATCTCTACTTATCTCTAAATCTCTAACTATCATGAAAGAGAGTTAGCATTTTAGCACTCCGGGTTTCCTTGTCTCAAAGTCACTGGGTTTTTAGTTAGATGCCTGAGGTGGTTCTGTGGTTCACACGAGTTCACATGACTTTCACATTTTGGTCTACCACATAAAATAAGTCAGTAAATACCCCTCTCATGGAGTTCCAGGCTTTTAGGTGTTACCAGAATCATTGTGGTGGCGATGTTGATGTCATGCAGCCATGGTGTTTGTTTACAGGGTAACGTTTTACTTCTGGTGATTGCATTTACGCTTCTGTAGTATGTAAGTCAACTGTTGTTTGCCACAGAGCTTATTTTCTGCAGTAATCCAACATCCAGTGGAAAAATACATCTGGCTTTTTGAAGCAGGAACCCAGGCAATGCTAACTTCTACTTTAGCCTACAAAAAAGCATCATCCCTGCTGCACTCTACAGTGGTGTGAAAAAGTGTTTGCCCCCTAAACCTAATAACTGGTTGGGCCACCCTTAGCAGCAACTACTGCAATCAAGCGTTTGCGATAACTTGCAATGAGTCTTTTACAACGCTGTGGAGGAATTTTGGCCCACTCATCTTTGCAGAATTGTTGTAATTCAGCCACATTGGAGGGTTTTTCGAGCAGAACCGCCTTT
>NC_065527.1:5718369-5729529 GCF_006386435.1 Epinephelus moara
GGGGGCAAACACTTTTTCACACAGGGCCATGTAGCTTTGGATTTTTTTCTTCCTCATTAATAAAACCCTTCATTTAAAAACTGCATTTTGTGTTTACTTGTGTTATCTTTGACTAATGTTTAAATTTGTTTGATGATCTGAAACATTTAAGTGTGGAAAACATGCAAAAAAGTAAGAAATCAGGAAGGGGGCAAACACTTTTTCACACCACTGTATATATAGTTTTGTTTTGTTTTTAAAAAGACTCAGTCATTTTCTTAAACAGCTAGAAAATGTTATTTAAACAGGAGGAAATTGTGCATTTTTTGGGAACTTTTTTCAGCTGTGGATTAATACACGTCTGTTGCACTCATGAGTAATTACAGCATCAGCACAGTACATCTGGGACTGACTCAAAATGATACCAGTGCCAACATGGTGACCAGCTAGGAAGAAGAACAATCAGATGATGGCTGTGAACAGTTTAGCCACATTATCTAAATCACTTTATTTGGAGGTAAAGATAAAGTGAATGCTTGCAAAATGTTGGTTCTACTGTCCTTGTAACTGTAAACTGTGATTGATGTTTAACAATTCTGGATAGTAATTATATAATTTGCCTAATTTTGTCCAGCTGCTCGTGTTTCTGACCCACTGTGACTTCTTTGAGTGATAGTGCAGCTTTCCCCAAATCCCAGCAATTAACATGGTGAGTACAAGGTTATTATAACGAATAAATAATGATGACCTGGGTAATAGGATGAGGCCCAAGTTGTAAAATGTAAATTTTCCTGTAAGATGCGGCAAGTACTATAAAATGTAAAAAGATAAATGTCTCGCTGATGTCAAGTTCAGAAACTCTACTTTAATCCCATTTTGCCATCTTGTCTCATACGCAGCATGACACAGCTCAGCACGTTATAAAACTTCAAATCAATATTTCAAGGAAATAACTGCATTAATACTTTTGTATAATTCATAAGAAAACCCCATTTGCAGCAGATGTCCTTCATGATATTTTTATTTTTTTAAAAGTCATGAGAGTCGTGTCAGATTCAGTGTGACGCTGACACATCAAGGTCTCCCGTTAGGTTCGGTGATATTACTGTGCTGCAGTTTAACTTTTCCATAGCTGGATCACCGTCTCTATTAAATATTACATTTACATTTGCATTCAGTGCTGCTACATTATGCCAAGATGGTGGAAAGTGTGCTTGTTTTATTAATTGCAGAGTGCAGGAGTTCACTGTGTACATGTCTTGGAGCCAGTGAGGCAGGTGTGTTGGACAACATATCCTGTGCTGCTCTGGTTGGATTCACTGGCACCCAGAAGGAATTTTAACAACAAGGACGGAGATTGTGAAACAGCTGCTTTGTCACTGTGCTAACCTGAAAAAATGACATGTAACAGGACAATAAAACTATGCTTATTTTCCTTTAAATTCACCCCAACAAACCATCTATTTATTATGGTGTCTCCCTCTCTGTCCTCTCCTGCCACAGTCTTCCTCCATTTCCCTCTCTCAGCCAACATGGCTCCTCTCTGACAGCTGCTTAAGAGGGATACCACCTGGACCCGGGCCCCCCAACTACAAAGAGGATCTACGGTTCATCGAGCAACAGCTCACCAATCCCACTCTCCATATACACTGGCCCACTTGAGCCTGGATGAGCCCACAGAGCTCGTCGCTCTGCTCTGCTTCGCCCTGTGCTGGAGTGAAGCAGCCAGTCGCCACCACTTGAATCCTCTGAGAAAGTCCGAGGGTGAGAGGAAGCCTTTCGCTGGCCTGTGGGCATTTGAGCACATTTTATGTCTATGACAGAGGCTTCTCTCTCTAGATGCTCGACAATTGCTGGCCACAAGCCACTGGCACTGTCATGATGGATGAAGTCAGTGGCACAGTGCGGAGAAGTAGGACTGACATCATTGGAGGAGAGCAGTAAGAACAGAGGAGTGCACTGAAGCTAAATATGCTACAGAGAGAATTTATTCAGCCTGTTTATTTGAGATTACCTACATGCTCTGGCTGTTGCTTCATCTCTTGTTGTAGCCCTACAGATGCTGCTCACCTCAGCCTCAGGGTGGCTGCTGTTTCCAGGTAGATAGCTCTTTGAGATGACTGACAGGTGTTGAGCCAGCAATTAGACCGAGGGGAGTACAGGGAGATTTACAAATACGCGCTCTGCCTAAAGGTGAGGAGTCAGATACAGTCAGATTATGTGTATTTCTCACCTCCGGTAAAAACATAAAAGAAGCAGGAGGAGCACTTTTATTTTGAGGACCTTGAGGATGCGAGTCGTAGACGCAACAATGCTTCTGGTGAAGAAGCAACCTCAAAAGTAATGTTGATTTTCTTATTGTGGAAAAAAACATGTTGAAATATTCAAAAATGATATGTTTTACCTTGTATTTCAGTCAGTTTTCATCGTTTTAAACATCTTAAACGGATGAAAACTGACTGAAATACAAGGTGAAATTATTTCAATTTCACAGAGGGTGAAATAAAGGCAGTGGCGCTCAGGTGTAATTCACGTCAGATATATATTATTCTATATTTATCCTGTAAAAGTTTCTAATGCAAAACGGAATTGTTTGATTTGATTTGATTTTTTTGTGTGAGTGTTCACTTACTAGCTTATTAGGTGAGAAAATACAACATGTGACTTCCTGTATCGACCTTATTCCTGACGGTGCTACTGTAGAAATGATTTTGGGTGCAACTTCTGGTGCAGCCGTGCTGCTAGAACAGCTAAAAAGAAAGGTCAAAATCGAAGCAGCAGAGGCCAAGATATCCTGATTTTTAGGGTGCTTTCACACCTGCCCTGTTTGGTTCGGTTCAATCGAACTCAAGTTTGTTTGCCCCCTCAGTGCGGTTCATTTGGGCAGGTGTGAACACAGCAGTCACACTCAGGTGTGCACCAAAACACACGGTGGTCTCAGTCCGGTTCCAAAGGAACTCTGGTGCGGTTAATTTGTGGTGAGAACGTGTTCCGACCTGGATCTGAACCAACTGCAGTCACATGACACATTGTTTGGGTTAAACATGAGCATGTTACAGTCCTGGAGGATTATTAATGTGCACCTCCTCCTGTACTGCCTTAATATGCACATTCAGCACATCCAATGCATCAAAACATTGTTTTCTAGTTGGAGCCGCGCCTCGTTTTCAAACTGTATGGTTTGACTAAAATGAACAATGACAGCAATATAGTCCACGATGAGCAGCGCTAAAATCAACCTGCGTAGTTGTCCCTCCATTGTGACATTAGAAAGTGTCACATTTATCTTGCAAGTGTACTCTTCTTCAACGTTTGCTTTACTTCCTGGATTTTTCCCACATGGAAATTCTGACCAATCAAGAGCAGCTTTCTCACACAAGGCATTTGATCTGGTCCTCTTGTAAATGCTGCCGTGAGAACACGAACCAACTCTAGGCAATTGTACAACTTTGTACAAAATGAGTCCCTGATTCAGACCAAAGCAAGACAACTCAACTAGTGCAGGTTCCCATAACACTGGATCCTAGTTTTCTTATAATACACCATGACAGCATCTTTAGACCCCGTGTCTTTCAAACGCCTGACTTCAAGTAAGTAACAAGGCATTGTTATAAATTTGCTGCTTCCAAGCATAAACCAAGCTATTACTTGATGATGTCATCAGAAAATAACCTCCGATCAGAGTTATTTACTTTAAAGGCTCCCTGTCAGACGACATAGTCTGACTGAGTATAATTTCTTATGATGAGTAAACTGACTTTGATGTGTAAAATTGAACCAGTGCTCCTTTAAAATGAGGATATTTGGACATGCTAGAGTCTTTTATATCTTTCTCTCAGACTAATAATATCTCGTGTCATTTCTTTTTGTTTTTGTCTTTTTTTTAGTTAAAGCTGCAGGCACAAACTGTGTTGTACCGAGGGACCTTGTGTGCACAGTTTACCCTCTGCGCAGTGAAAACAGACCAGCCGGCTCCGGAGCCAGTGACTCCCACAGAGAGCATCAGTACCACAGGACCACATTCCCATCGATCTGTGTGGAGAACTCCATCAAGCTCCCAGTAGGACACTACAGCAAAGTGAAAATAATCTACCGACTACAAAGTGCAACTAGGGTGAACGCCTCAAATCATTTTCCAATAAGCAGCAGTAAGACAGTGTATTAACAACTTTTTTTTGTAGAAGAAGAAAGGCGGATACAGATTCCTCCGGCATTATAAGGAATTACAGCCGGCTGCCAAGAAGCAAGGTGTTGATTTACAGCACAGATTTGATCTCACAAATTGGGGACATGGAAATAAAATCTCAAGTGAACAAAAGCACTAAACACCTCAGCAACACTCCATTAATCATTGATAGATACTGCTGGATCGGTCCAGATAATGTAGCACGAGCGTCCAGGGGATAACAACACAAGAATCTTCCCCTATTTTTGTTTTTATCGATGTTCCTTCGTTAAAGTACTAAATCAAACTGTAAAATAGTGCAAAACACAATCATTTAAATTCCAGGTGCAAATACTGCTGTGAACAAATGAGCATTTTAATTAATTCATGTAATACTGCAACACATTCATACAGTTAATGTTCATCAGAGCTGAGGACAGATTAAATAAATTAAAATGAACATCACATTTTAAATTTATTTGAAGTGAATAAAGAAGACTGTGTGCTGACATACAGTAGGTTGTGCATTAGGTATCAATTCAGTGTCCATCTTCTACAAAGTGATCATCCACAGCTATTTAAACCACAGGGGGAATTTGCCTCCTGAGGGAAAATGCTGGTAGTAATACTATGAACACTTCTGGGAGCTCATGATCTCTTTATATGCGGTGCATGGACGGGATTCCACGAGCAAACACTGAATGAAGTGACCTGTTGGGTTATTTCTTACTTTCTGAAGCCAGTGCAAGGAGCTACTAAAATTAATTTACATGTAGAGTCTGATGTGGTAATAAGTAGGGCTACACAATTATGACCAATGATAATCACATTTTTGTTGTTGTTGTTTGTTTAATTTTCATACTTTGATCAATAATGAGATCACGATTATACATCTCAATTATTCATTGTTTACAGGGACAAAATATTTTTATTGCACTTTCACATTAAAATAATACAGACCAGGGGTGTAAATTTAGACGGTGCAGGCAGTGTTGTTGCGCTGGGGCCTGTGGGGTGAAGAAATACACCTGTGTTCAAAGACCTCACGTCAAATTAAACTCCGAAGACATCGAAATGCGGCGCCTGGGCAGTGACTTGCAGCGTCAGAAACCAACGAAAGAAGGCGTACTTTAATGTTGGCATGATGCACTGCCGGTTGCTGTTATAGTTTAACGGCGCTCGGCAGCATCAGGGGGAAACGTGGCAGGACAAGAACGAAAGTCAAGGCGACGAAAGTCAGACTGGGGAGGGTGGGTCTAACAAACACCGTCTTTCAGCCGAGAGAGCAGTGTTCTCATCCGGTAAGATTCTAAAGCCAAACCCTGTTATTTTTGCGTTAGTTGTTGGAGGAAAAACAAAAAGTCAGTTTGCGGTGTTGTACTGACAGAGTGCGTTTATTTTGAAAGAGGCTGTATCTTAATGGTTAATTTCCTGTGAAAACAAGTGTATTTTGAAAGAAGACAATGCATGTAACAGGCAGAACTTGTCACAGTGTCCCAGAGCATCATCAACAAACACACCCAGGGTACCTTGGATGTCGTATGTGGACGTGGAAAGTACATGACCAAATGTCAATACATGACGAGGCCGGAGTGAGAATGTGTTGAATGTCAGCATGCTAACATGCTCACTATGATAATGTTAGCACGCTAATGTTAGTAGGTTTACCATGTTCATCATCATAGTTTAGCATATTAGCATGCTAATGTGTTAATAAGCACCAAGCGGTAGCCTGAAAAATGATGCCAAGGTAGATGCACCAAAAACTGCAGTTCCTCTAATGACTACTTGAGGCTGGCTCCAAGAGAGAGTCAATCCCTATAAAGTCCCATGATAAAATGCCCAACTTCACAGCAGAGATAAACGTTAACGGCCTGGTGCAAAAAACGGTGTCAGTCTCTTTAGGTCTACGATCTACTTAAAGGGATAGTGCACCCAAAAATGAAAATCTACTCACCCATATGCCGAGGGAGGCTCAGGTGAAGTTTTAGAGTCCTCACATCCCTTGCGGAGATCCAAGGGGAGAGGAGGTAGCAACACAACTCCACCTAATGGAGGCTGACGGCGCCCCAGATTCAAACGTCCAAGAGCACATAATTGAAACCACAAAATATCTCCATACGTTTGACGTTTGAATCTGGGGCGCTGTCAGCCTCCATTAGGTGGAGTTTTGTTGCTACCTCCTCTCCCCTTGGATCTCTGTAAGGGATGTGAGGACTCTAAAACTTCACCTGAGCCTCCTCCTGAGTAGATAATGGCTGAATTTTCATTTTTGGGTGCATTATCCCTTTAAGGCTTAAAATTACGCATAATCAAGGGTGTGGTCACTTTGAGTAACAGGCTACAGTCAGTTCAATCACCCCTCGCTCCTCTACAGCTCCACGCTCTTTGTCCAAATATGGTTACTTCTGGCTCCAAAATATTGAGAGGGTGACGGCAGAAATGCTGAGCTTGATTTTTAAAACATGAGTCCAAAAACCAGTGGGTACAGCCATTACAGTCTGATAGGAACATGTTTGAGCCTAAACCTGGACACACAATTTGCACCTGATGATGGTGCTAGATAAAAAGGTATATGTAGTTATGATCATATCTGCACCACACACTATGGATTATATCTATCTATCACTCCTTCAAGACAAGATGTTTTGCTAAAAACAATTAACGTCTCAGTGGCACCAGAGGAAAAGTCAGTAGGAGTCACCCTCTAGGGACCACGCATATCTGTGCGAAAAAGCTAAAATATGGTTATTTACTTGTACGACAGAGTCTGAAATAAAGGTGAATGGAATTTTGATTGTCAGCTCAAACAGTTGAAAATTTAAATTTTAGTGTGAACTTTGGGGGGTATGTGGGGTTACACATATTGACATTAAAGGTTTTTCCTCAATTAAGTCTGTAATGCTGTGATCACCACAAATTAAACACCATTCACCTCCACTGTACTATACTGGAGGTTTAAATCTCAGAGGCAGATATCCTAGAGCTATCTGCACTGCTTGATGCCACCGGAGTTGAGTTTTATGTAATTTTGATTAACTAGTCCTTGAAGAATAACCATGTGTTTCTGCAAAAGTGCCAGAAGCTGATAGTGTCTCAAAAATAAGACTGAGGGTGATTTAATGGTTCGCTGTAGCAGGAGCAGTTGCTGTGTGATTTAAGGAAGGTAAGCTGAGTTTGTGTTTTATTGCCATTCATATGAAGATCTGAGTGCTTTGGATAAAATGTGCTTAATTTGTTTTGCTTAAATAACTGCTAAAGACTCCCCCAAAAAACAACGTAAAATCTGTAAAACTAAAAACCTTCATGACATTTACAAATTGTCCCTTTACTCTGAAGAGTTCTCCCTTCATAAAAAACATGACATAAGCCGTTAATCGTTGTATATACAGCTGTTATGAAACGTCATGCATAATGAATGAGCAAATCACCTGGATTTAAAATATGCTCAATCATTTGATTGACGCGCTGCTCGCGAAAAGAAGTCATGAAATCCAGTGTCCTTGATGTATTGGAGATTTACATAATCCATACTAAGTAATAGGAAACCCGGGGTGTTACAGCACGTATGTCATCAGGAAAATTCTGATGAGTAAGCGGGCTTATTCACCCTCCTCATGGTCGTGATTTTGATGCTTGAACACGAGCGTGAACACCGACACAGCTGGAGGACCAACAGGTTCTCTCTGGGAGTGAGTATAGTGTTATTGTACATCCAGCTCTCCAATCAGTCACATGGACAATTTGTGTGTCCCACAAAACCGAGCCACTCTCCAGCCCACCTTACTCATGTATACACACACACATGAACAGACAGCAATCACTGTCCACATGCTTCACATCTGCAGGACTCCACCAAACAATCCCTATCAAGATCACAGTGTGTGTTATCATCCACAGGATGACAGCTGAGCGGAGGCAAAGTGCAGCTTTTAACAGCCTGTGGCCCTGCGTCAAGTATCGGACAAATCACAGAGCGCGTCTATTGTATGCAAATGGACCCTTGAAAATGTTTCCATCCCCTGACCCTTATGGGCACCATATCATTTCCTACAGTCAAATATGTTTCTTATATTCTGTCTAAATCATGTTTAGATTTCTTTCCTGTGCTGTGGGACCAGCTCTGTTTGAACCTGACATGTGCTATACACACTAACAGGCTTGTTTATGTGGCAGAATACATGAGTAAATAAGGATGATTTACAGCATGATCTATGATTATAATCACCGACTAGAAGTTAGTTTACATACGATCACATTTATAAAAAGCCTTTTATTTTATAATGGCTTCCTCGCATGGTTTGAATCATAATGCACTCTACTCCTACCGGCACGTAAACTGTACATAATGTGTGAGTGAAATTCAAGACATCCGTAAGTGGCACTTGCTGTGCGGCGTAATGGAAACTGTGACGGGCACAATAGGTCCAACAAAAACACGGCATCTGACTCATCTTCACAAAGCAAAGCGCCTTCATTAGAGAGGACGGATGATGAGTTTATCTGTGAGAATGTTGGGATCCACTTGTGCAGCACTACAGAACAGAAGCGTTTTACTATACTGTGGTGTAAATAAATGATGCTCTGTTTTCAAACCATTGACTCGTGGCGTTAGAGATACCTCGACGTTTGGAAAATTTATCTGGGATTTGCTTTTCTTGTGTTGCTGTTGGCAATAATGTTTATTTAGCACAAAAGTGTTGTTTTATGGACAGTTTCAGTTTTATCAGATTAAATCTGCAGTGATCAATATTTTAATGTTAATGATGCATCAGATTATGATGTGTAATCAGAAAGGGTTCACTCTGACTGAAAAATCAACAGATTATTATCATCAAACTCCACAGTTCCCCTCAGTTATTCAGTGTTTTTCTCTTTCTGCATTTCAGTTCATTGCTTTGGCTCTCCACTCTCGTCAACCTGATCTCCAGCATCAGCAGCAGGCCTGCAGCTAATTTCAGAGGAGGGCAACTTGAGTCACATGACCTGACTCGAGTCAGGCTTGAATCGCAAATTTGAAGACTTGAGACTTAACTTAGACTTGAGACAGATGACTCAAAAAGAACTTGATTTATTTTTGTGAAATATTTTTCTAGAAATTGAGAACGTACTTTTTGGTTTTGAAACATGATTGGGTGATTTACGGAGCAATGCCTACAAATTTGGCAACTTTAAGATGCAGCAGACCAGCAGAGGCCAACGTGTAAGGCAGCTATCACGGAGGAGACTAGTTCAAGATTATAAAATCTGGATTCAAGGATTATGTTTTCGATGACAGTAGAATGACGAGAACATGCAGGGTCTACAGTTCAAAAAATCAGTGACATAACCACCACAACATCCAACTTCATCCGTCACAGAAACCACAAGGAAAGGTATCTGAATGTGTCTTTTTAGCTAACTTTATTAGCTTAGCTTCTTAGCTTAGTTAGCTAGAAAGATATTTGACCAGCATGAAAGCTAATCATGACTTGACTTCTTTTGCTTGACTTACAGCAGGGACTTGCTTAATATTTTCACCACAGTAACTTGGGATCAGCTTGAGACTTGAAGGTTAACACTTGAGATTTGCTGCTGACTTGCACACAAGTGACTTAAGCCCAGTTCAGACCAATGATTCGTGACGAGACGAAACTGTTTTAGAACGTTGCAGAGAAAAGTTGCAGCAGTGTGAACTGGCCGGTCTGAGCTTGATTCAAGCCGGCTGATGGTGTCACCTGCAACTCAACTGGTCACATCGCTGGTGGCTGGTTTTAAAACATTAAGCACATCACCTGTTTCTACAGTCAATCGGCTTGTAGTGAAGGCCGCTGGTCGGGTCAAAATGGCCGCAGACAGTGTGTTCGCTTGCTGCAGCATGTGCCTGTGCCAGTGTTGGATGGTGGGTCACTGCTGCTGCACGCTGGCTGATTAATTAGCGCTGGTTATTTATATTATTGTGGCGTACTGGTTATGAATACGTTCCATCTGATGCTGGTTTTGTTTCATCACTGTAGCCAGTATCTCACTATCACTATGCTCATTCAGATTTTAAGAAGCTACAAATTATATTCAGCTACAAAATAAACCTGAAAAGCTGCAAATCAGAATGAAAGTTCAGAGAGATGATTTAGAGTGTTGCATTACAGCGCATTGCGAGTAGTCACCTGTTTCAACTCATCTCATCACGACTGTTTGCTACAGTTGGTTGGCAACTAGCTAGTGAAAAATGTGGAGCTGCCAGGAAGCTAAACTGACAAATATTTTACTCAAGACTTGGTAGAGGCCAAAACAGAGCTAAAGTGAGGGTGAATATTGGACTAAGATTCGTCAGGGGGCCAGAAATGCAAATCCAAATGAATGCTAATGCTGCTCCGTGTCTGTTGGGTGTGTAGATTGGCTCATGTTTGCTAGCATAGTCAGCGTAACAACTTCATTAGCTGCTAATATGTCAGATGTTTTCAGCCTGTTCTGCTAAAGAAAATATTTTTCATCAAACACACAAATAAAGTTAAATGCCTTATCGTTGCGGCATCTTTGCACTGCCCTTCCCAGAGCTCACATATCAGTCAAACATTAGCTATGTTTCCATCCAAAAGTGATTCGAATCATTGGGAAATGTGCATTAAAAGAAATACGAATCCTGTGTGTTTCCATTAAATGTATGGACTTTGGTGAAAACTACGAACTCGCGCGAGTTAAGCGGGACCATATTACACCTGTTCTGATGTCCTTACACTGGCTTCCTGTATATTTTAGAATACATTTCAAAATTCTGTTGTTTGTTTTTAAAATCTTACATGGATTGGCCCCTCAGTATCTGGCGGAGCTGTTAAAAACTCACAATCCAGTCAGAGCCCTTAGGTCTTCAGGTGATCTGCTGCTTGAAGTACCCAGATCAAGGCTTAAAACTAAAGGCGACCGAGCATTTTCAGTGGCTGCTCCCAAGCTCTGGAATAGCTTGCCATTGCATGTTAGACATGTAGAATCCCTGGGAAGATTTAAATCATCGTTAAAAACTCACCTTTTCTCGTTAG
>NC_065527.1:5729547-5748627 GCF_006386435.1 Epinephelus moara
CCGGAAACAAAACAAGTCTCGCATTCTTCTTCTTCTACGTTTTCTGGCGGTTGGCAACCAGCTTGTAAATGCATTACCGCCTTCCCGACCCGGAGTGTGGATATCACCATGAAGAGAGGTGCGCTACGTCAGACTTAATTCAAACATAACTGTTTCCATCCCCCGTTTTGCAAATCAACATTTTTTCCAATCAACCAAAACCCGGCTAAAGCGAGCGTATTTTAGTTTGTGCGAATCAGGGGATTTTAATTCCAATTTTGGCATTTCCATCGTAATTTTCCGATGTGATACTTCTAGATGCGCATCTAAACAGGCTGATGGAAACATGGCTACTGTTTCTAGTAGTCTGACAGTTTCAGTGATTTTCCGTTCCTATAGTTGGCACTTTTTTCTTATTCTGTTCAAGCTACTACTGCTCACGCTAACCAAAAACAGCTATGCTAACATGCTACTCTCATTGCATCATACTTTTTTAATGACTCTGGGGATATAATGTATCTCTTTGCCATTACATTTGCCTTTTGTTAAAAAAGTGCACAGCTCGGTTTTGACATTCATGAACAAAGCGTTGGAGGTTCCAGTCGCAGCAGCCTCTTAGATTTGCAGTTCATTTTTATTCTCTGAACACATTTTTCATTTAATCTTTGTTTGTGACAAATAATGTCTTCATTAAAAAGCAATTATGTTTTTGTCTGCCGTTTAATACGGTCTTAAAGTGCTGCTCACCCTGATTAAACTTCATTAGTTTGGGTTTCAGGAAGAGTTCTGTTAAGGTGTCGTGACGGTCGTGATCCTGTTTCTCTAGCAAGTCTAAAAGAGTAATTTAGACATTTATAGTAAAGTATGATTTGAGTTATTGTTCAAAGCATCACCGGCCTAAACTGCCTATTGACTATATATACACGTGTTGATATTTCCAGACATTTATCAGAGATGACTTTCACCTTTTAAGCTGTCTGATGTCTCCTGGCAACATGAGCAACTCAACACTTTGAGAAAGGTGGTGTATATATATGCACCCCTACATGCTGCGGTTGCTTTTCCCCCTCCGAGTGGAGTTTGGGTGAGAACACCTTGCTCTCACCCCATGCTGTCATCACTGAGTGTCACATTGAGTGCAATTAGTCACAGGTATAAATATAGTCAACTTGCAGGGTCGATCTGGGTGGAAAGCACGCTGCGGCGGGTGCAACAGCCTCATCATGGCGACGAGACGGGCCCCTCAAGACAGCTGGTCTGACATGTGCTAACAGTATCACAGCTGGGCTCCAGTTTCAGGCCTCCAGCCGCTTTTTTTTTTCTTTTGGAGCAGTATATGGAGCGATGATGAAAATGATGATGAGTGTCTGATGGATTATCACCTGAAGTTCCCTAAAACTTAAGTTTCACTGTGTTTAGTCTTTTATCAATAAAGCACAGTCAGCTGAGGCCTGCAGCTGTGGATTACAGATTCTTAAATCCTCTATGAGTAAGTGTGTTACCTCGGATCCAAAACTCAAAGTGCAGGCCTCAGATTCAGCCTTTTTCATAACGCAGCTACTACTGTCATTACCATAACTACTACAACTGCTTTTACTAGTACAGCTACTATTACATCTACTGTTACAGTTTAATGACACTGAGATTATACTGTTTCTGTGTGCCACACATTCAAATACAAGAATTTGATACAAATTTCTGCTGCTGCCACTTTTATCATTGGACTAAAGTGCCTCATTCAGTCTAGATTTTGAGAAATGCAGTCTTTATATCTACAGCAAAATATTTTAAGCTGCACAGTTAAGTGGTGCTGGTTTTCTTCCTCTGGTTATTGAGGTATAAAAGCATTCAAAACCTGTTCTCCTGATTCGTTTAATTTGTACTGTACACGTACAATGATGATTTAAGACTCTGCAAAACCCTGAAATATTAGATGAGAAATGAGCACTAACACTACTACTACTACTACTACTTTCACACCTGCAGCTGCGACTAAAACTGCTAATATTGCCACTACTACTACTGTTATTGCCAATAGTAGTACAACTACCTTTACTCATCCAGCTGCTACTAAAATCACCAAAACTGCCACTACTACTTTTACTCCTGCAGCTGCTACTGAAAGTGCTAATACTGCCACTACTACTACTATTATTGCCACTAGTAGTACTAACACTGCCACTACTACTAATACTACTTTTACTCCTGCAGCTGCGACTAAAACTGCTAATACTGCTACTTCTGCTACTATTACTGCCACTACTACTAATAGTACCACCACTACTGCAACTGTTAATTTAACCCCTGCAGCTGCTTCTAACACTGCCACTACTACTACTATTTCCTTTACTCCTAGAGCTCCTACTAAAACTGCTAATACTGCCACTACTACTAATAGTACCACCACTACTGCAACTGTTAATTTAACCCCTGCAGCTACTTCTAACACTGCCACTACTACTACTATTTCCTTTACTCCTACAGCTGCTACTGAAAGTGCTAATACTGCCACTACTACTACTATTTCCTTTAATCCTGGAGCTCCTACTAATACTACTGATACTGCCACTACTACTACTACTACTTATACTTTTACTCTGCAGCTCCTACTAAAACTGCTAATACTGCCGCCACTACTACTACTTATACTTTTACTCCTGCAGCTCCTACTGAAACTGCTAATACTGCCACTACTACTACTACTACTTATATTTTTACTCTTGCAGCTCCTACTAAAACTGCTAATACTGCCACTACTACTACTACTACTTATATTTTTACTCCTGCAGCTCCTACTAAAACTGCTAATACTGCCACAACTACTACCAATAGTGCCACTACTACTACTAATACTGCCACTACTACTACTTATATTTTTACTCCTGCAGCTCCTACTAAAACTGCTAATACTGCCACTACTACTACCAATAGTGCCACTACTACTACTAATACTGCCACTACTACTACTACTACTACTTATACTTTTACTCCTGGAGCTCCTACTAAAACTGCTGATACTGCCACTACTACTACTACTTATACTTTTACTCCTGCAGCTCCTACTAAAACTGCTAATACTGCCACTACTAATAGTGCCACTAATACTACTGATACTGCCACTACTACTACTTATACTTTTACTCCTGCAGCTCCTACTAAAACTGCTAATACTGCCACTACTACTAATAGTGCCACTAATACTACTGATACTGCCACTACTACTACTACTACTTATACTTTTACTCCTGCAGCTCCTACTAAAACTGCTAATACTGCCACTACTACTGCTAATAGTGCCACTACTACTACTGATACTGCCACTACTACTACTACTACTACTACTACTTATACTTTTACTCCTGGAGCTCCTACTAAAACTGCTTATTCTGCCACTACTACTACTAATAGTGCCACTAATACTACTGATACTGCCACTACTACTACTTATACTTTTACTCTTGCAGCTCCTACCAAAACTGTTAATACTAATACTTCTTTCTTGTCTTAACTAAGAACGCTTTATTTTGTGAAAATAAGACTTCCTTCATCTTGTCAGCCGTCTCACACTGTTTTATCCTATGTTGTCAATACATTGGGATGTCCAGTAAATCATAACTGAGAAAGCTAAAGTGGAAAAATAAGTTGAAGCTCTTCATATTTTTTGTGATCAGATGATCAGTGTGTACGGCTCTCTGTGCAGACGAGCTGGTGTCTCTGTGGCGAGCTGTGTTGCTACACCTCTCCTGGCGTATTTGATCCTTCCTGTGATTTATTCTGCTGTAAAATGTACACAACGGGCATTGAGCTCTGGAGCGTGTGGTTCCACATATCTTAATAAACATCTTTGCACCATTTTTACTGTCCCACATGACGACACCAAAATTTAATTAGTTTCCACAAACAGCTCATAGTTGACACAGTCCAAATTGTTTTCCTTATCTGTGCAGCAGAGTTTCATTTCGCACAAAGTTACTTTTGATTCTTTCACTTTTAGTGGTCGAAATAATTATTTGCACAAGAATAAATGCAATTTCATTACTTCTAAGAGGAAAATTTCCCTCTGAGGCATTAGTAGGTGAGTGTATGAGGTGATGAATCTCATGCTGTTAGCTGAACGGGATATTTGAGTACGGTCTTCCAAACATTGAGTGAACTCATCAAATCAAAGCTCCACTGCCGAAAGACATGGATGGCTGGGTCAAATACGACCTGCAAATAATTCTTAGCTTTGGATTTAACCTGCCAGATGAAATGAGGCAGCTTTATGGAGTCTGGATGGTCAGGCAAATCACAAAAGAAGATATCAAAGTGACATCAGGACACTTTCCTGTGATTGTCTTAACTTCATGGTCTGAGGCGTCAGAACATTTCATCTGTTCCAAAGCTACAATAATATCACTAAGAGCGCTGAACTTATCGTCACAGCAGGAATACGACCAGATGACTGTGTGCTGTTTCGTCTAATGGTGGCAGCTTTGCCCGGGGGGTTTATAGAAAGTTACCTCTTCTTTTTCAATGAACTACACAGCACTGAGCATTTTATACAGTAAGCTTCACACTACAGGTATAGACAGTGTGGGTAAAGGACAGGCCTGGTAATTCTGTACTTTTGTTATAGCCAACAATTCCCATGAAAACTCCAAACTAACAATGTCAGTCCGTCCTTCAATACTGTCCTCCTTCTCCAGCTGGTGTTTTGAACTCAGGGTCCTGACACACCAAGCTGACAGTTGGCCGCCCTAGTTTATGGGGTGTGTCCCGCACCGTTGGCACTAGTCAGCCTTTGTCACCTGGTAAATAGCCCGCTTAGCATATTGAATCACCATCAGAGCTGGCAGAGCCCATAGGTGAGAGAAATAATTCTGATTGGCAGTTCAGCTCAGTGCACGAAGAGAGAAAAGGAAGTGAGGAAAGCAAACAAAAGACTAAAGTCAAGCCGCCATGAGATCAAAACAAACATGTTATACGAGGTAAGATTATTTTTTAGCCACTGAGCTCTTTATCAGAAATGGTTTTTAATTGTTTGTGTTGTTGTTTGTTTCGACGTCAGGTTGTGTTGTTGATGTGCTAACTGGCTAACTAGCGTCTTGATTCCGTCCTGTCGTTTTTTTTGGTTTCCCTTTTTGAAAGACGAGGAGACTTCTGCCACCTAGTGGTGTGGAGAGTTATTTCCTCTCACACAGGTGCAAAACGTACATGCTAGTTGGCCACTGGCTGTAGCCTTTGCGATGTGTTCAAGTGCGACTTTTTAGCCGAGACACGTGCAGCAGTTGGCCTGCTGTGTGTGGGGCTTCAACCCCGAAACCATGTGCTCCTACTGACAACATTAATCTTTAATAATCGTTCATGGATGTATGGTTTAATTTTCAAAACAGACTAAATGATTTCCTAAACCCACTTGGCGCTGTAGTTTTAAGCAAATGTGACTCAAACTGGAGGAAACTGTGCCTTTGTTTGGACTATTTACAGCTGCAGATTGATACACATTTGGTTAATATTTACAGTGGCAGAACAGTGTACGTAGACTGAGTCACAATGTAAAGTGTTGAGTAACAGCTGGTGCAATTGTGTGAATCATTTTTAATTTAAATAGTGTCTGAACCACACTGGAGCTCTGTGGCTCTGAGGAATAAGATATATCAGGGTTTGGATACACGTTTTTAATAGGAGTAATTGATTGTTGGTTTATGGGGTTTGGTGACGATAACAAAAACTATAGAATATCACCCGACTTGTGCTTTAAGATGAGAAATTAGATTTTTGTTAACAGTGTTTTTCCAATTCCGATCTTTCTTAAAAGATGTCAAATGTTTGCAAAATGGCATCTAAATCATCAGACTGACGTCAGTGACTTGTGTTCTACAGGTGTTCTGAATTATTCACACACAAACGGCTCCATCACAAACTCCTTTTGTGAGTTTCTAATTACAATTTGCCTGAATTCATTCATTTAAACAGCAATTTGGTGAAATTATAACAGAATATGCTCATATTATTATGAGACAGTTCCTCTGGGAGTTCACAAACAATATTACCTCGCAGTAATTTTCCACAACATTGTAATTTGTATTTTGCAATCAGCAGGAGAAGTCGCCTGTTCTGACGGGGCTGTTTTTAACCTCCTTCTCTCCAATCTGCTGCCACCATGATGCAGTCACTATCATGAGATAATTCCTGACCTGTCGAACTTTTCTTTTAACTTCTATTGACAGATGCACGCATGGAAATAATGTTAATCCTGTGCATGCTGCAGGAAAACTCTGACTCTCCTCTGAACTGTTCTTACTCCTGTTAAGAGAATGCTAATGCATTAACGCGTCCTGGTTCCTACAGAGGAGCCACAGCCCGCTGCGGTGAATGTAACCACTCCACACAACATGAATATTACAATGGCTCTTGTTGCTGTAGCCTAGAAACAACAGCGGATCCACCTTCGCCGCTCGGTGCAGCCGGCCCTGTTAAGTGTTGCCTGGCAAACTGGAGGACAGGCCTGGTGCATTAGTCCCCCCCCCCCAGATAAAAGTCCTCATCTTGAATAACACTATCTGACTTCCATAATGGAGAGAGCGCTTCTCTGTGACCTCTGCGGAGAGGGAAGTTAATTTTTAAATGTTCTGCCACTTAATCTAAAGTCAGCTGATTGAAAGGATGACTTTTAACTCGTTTTGGTATAATAGAATGAATTCAATTAAGTCCAACTCGTTTTCGCCGAAGCTTCATTCGGCGTTGTAATGATTAAAAATGCGGAATGGATGTGGTTTGATTGTGGAGCGTAAACAAAGAGAAACTCAGTGCACCCTCCTGCTGGAATTAAAGCTTTGTGACGCAAATGTATCATCACAAGTCGCGTCAACCTGATGTAATGGGTGTCTCCTTTCAGGGGGGATCACAGAAAATTAATGCATCCATGAAAACTGGATTAATTTGTCCTCTCAGGGTTTTGCAGTCACTTATTGTTGTAAAGCTCTTTGATCACCTCATGCAAATCCAACCTGAGGAGTAGACATTAAAATACAGTTTTTAAATGTCAAAGGTGAGCCAGGATCAGCAGAGGTGGCGTCACATCTCACTTGCTGAACTCTGTCGTCCTGCCTGCGGCTCGACTCAGAGGATCTGTCCTTTCAGCACCACAGCTCTCCTCTCCTCTCCTCTCCTCTCAATCAGTCCCGTTCACACAGCCTCGTCATCCACCTGCACAGCTCCACATCTCCCCTCCTGCAAGCTCTGGGAGGAAACCTCGGCGTGTCTAACACCCTCAACTCCTCACACTCTGTCAGACTTTGAGCTGCGTCTTGGTGACGCACCGGCAAAGTTGAATCATAACGTACTACAGCGGCACCAGCGGAAATGATACGTGTGTTTAAAGTCTTGTGAGTGCGCTACGTCATTCCTCTGTGTTATTTAGAGGGAATCTAAATATCCTCGTGTTGTTTGACACAGAGCTCCTCTGAGTACAGGTCCCCTCAGACCAGCGAGTGACTGCTGCAACATGTTGCTTAAAACTTTATCTTAAGACTCAGTTTGACTGCTCTGAATATGAACATGTGCTTTCGCGTAATTGCCCCACAGGCCGGTTTATTGCCTTGGAAATGTAACTGTGCTCATAATAAACCATGTCCTGTTGCGCAACTGTGATAATACGCTGAGAGGCACCTGTAATGAATATGAGGCTCGGTTTCACTGGTGTCAGAGACTGGGACTCACCAAAAGAGACTTACCTATGGTGGTTATCACCGTGATGGCAAAGTAAAATGACCCTGCAAATTTCCACTGCACCCCGGCTCTGTGGGGCTCTGCCTCCATGATGATGGTCTCCAGTTTGCGGTAATCATCCTCGCTGATGTTATATTTCCCCTGGAGACGCCTCTCCTCGGCTTCCAGCTGCTCTTTTTCCCGCATCTCGAAGTCGGACTCCAGGGCGTCAAAGACGGCGGCCCCGACGAGCAGGTATGTAAACGTGCAAATGATCAGGGACAAGGTCCGCACGTTTTGCCGCTTCATGGCCAACAGGAAGCGGCGACCGAGGGGCTCATGTCCCCTCGGGTTCCCCGGGAAGGCGCAGCAGGCGTGGGGAAAGCCGTGTGGACAGCGCCTGGAGGCGGAGGCGCAGAAAGGTGCGCTCCGGTGACGGTGACCGCGGTGGACGCCGGAGTCGGAGCAGCGGTGGAAGTCCCCCGCCTTGTGGTGATCCCTGTGACAGACCCCCAGATCCTGCTCCTGGTTTGCGGAGAGACACAAGAGACTGCTCGATCGCCTGGACCAGGAGCCCTGCAGCCGAAAGACCCTGCGCAAGACCTGCCCAAACCAAGTCCTCCCGGTGCGCAGTGCCATCAACAAGCTGCTTCCAAGATCGCCTGTTGGTCTCCTTTCTCCTCAAGTGAAGTGATGATCTGAATAAACTCTTCCAATCAAATAAATGATGTGTTGATAGATCCCCGTTTCTCTCTTCCCTTTGATGCTCCACTCACTTTGTCTGTGATGTGATTTAAAATGTCCTACAACTGGGCATCTTTCCGCTCGTCTCTAAGTTTCAGCTAAACACCAACCTGTTCATTGTAACCTCATCAGCAGTCAGGCTATTTTTAGCAGCCATTCCTCACACACCAAAAAATCCTGTTTCTGTGAAATCCTTAAATGTTCCTCGCAAACAGCGGACATCCTCATCAGAAATGTGCTGAGTCGCCGATATGACGGGAGGGTCACAGAGTATCGCAGAGGAACATCAAGTTGGGAAATGTTACTCACACAGTGCGCAGATGAAACATTCTCACAGCCTTATTCCCCTGTTCACTTGCTTTATTCCTGGATCAACTCACCACTTGTTGGAGGAATAAAAAATATTCCAAGCACGCAACAAATCCTCGTCGACAACAGGTTCCATCGCAAAGAAGACTTTCCCCAAATGAAGATCTTTTTAAGGATGCGCAGAGGTGAAGAGAAAAAGCAGATACTTTAGAGATCGAATAAAAGGCTACAGCGCGCTCCGTGCCTGCAGTGGCACTCATGCTCCGTTGCGCACATCCAGACCTCCTCTCTCCTACTGTCTGCTGATGAGTTTATGCTGATTTAGAAAAAAAAAAAAAAGAATACATGTGTTTCCCTCGTCGTGTGGGGGCCTCTGACTTAACCATGCGTGTCACGAACTGCTTGTATTTTGAAGGCTCCACATTTTATGTCTCCACACACTCCAGTCTCTAATCGGTGGGCGTTGCTCCTCCTGTCTGTGTGTTTCTCTTTTTTCCAAGTGTCACGATTCATCCAGTTTCTGGCCTGAGGATCTGCCTGCTCCTGGAGGCTTCCTCTTCGGGAGGAAAAATAAAAATCAGCTGGGGCACATCTGACTGCATTCCCTCACCGTCTCCACGCCGCGCGACCTCCCACAGTGACCACTCCTACTCATTATATGGACAGAGAGGGTTTACTGAGTTGACTCAGGTGGACACATTAGTGCTTTAAACATTCCGGCAGCAGTGAGGAGATGCGCGCTCCAATCCGAGCTCAGCTGCTCAGCCTGCCGCTGCTGCGCTGTCCGAGGTGCTGGAGGCTGACAGACAGGAGCACCGCTGCGCACAGAGCAGTCCGAGTTATTGCACACTCTCTGAGGACGCATGCAACATGGAGAGATAAATATAAATAGATTTTTATACACAATACACCCTGAAATAATGTCTGATTACCACCTGGGCAGAGCAGGCAACAAATCCAGACCCTCAAGGGCCCAAAAATTAACTTCATTTGATTCAATGCAAAACTGTTAATCCTGCATGTATGCACAGCTAAAGAACAACATAAACCTCACTAAGATAAAACCTGATTATGATCTAATCTTGAAGCTACAAAGAACCCCCCAAACCCCCATTAGAGGCCTTTATTTTCTCCGTTTATGTTTAACAATGCTGCTGATGATGATGAGTCATGCTCCTATCTTGTGATTCCAACAATTCTAAATTATTTATTACTCATTCTTGTAGTGTAAGAGTTTTAATTTTAGAGTTTTTGAGGTGTTATTTCTTATCTTGATTATATTACATCCGTGTTGGAGGAATGATATTAAACTTTTATGTTGGACTCAACCTGAAGTTTATAGTTTGTGTGAGTATATAGTGAAGGAAACCTCCCAGCATGCACTGGAGCAACAGATTGATGGACACAGTTCATTGTATGTGTGTTTCTCCAGTGGTGTTATTGTGATTTACACATTGTTCTACAATGTTTCCACAGTTCTAATGTTGTTGTATTATTAGTTATTAGGTTAAATGAAGATAGACCGTGATGATGTTGATGACTTATTCTCCAGTGAGCACTGAAACACTAGTGGAGTGGACTGGTTATTAAACCAAGAGTTAAGGGCAAAACACCTGCTGTTTTATTTCTATTTTTATTATATCCGGATTTTATTGATAGTAGACAGCAGAGTGATGACAGGAAACAAACAATGAGGTATGAGCAACAGAGGTTACTGGCCAGCCACAAAGCGGGGATGTTGCAGTTCATTGTCAGTGTTTTAATACAGTTTGAATAATTATTTCTCCATACTCTGCAAAAATGCTCTCCCTTGACCTAAAAAGTCAGTTTCAGTTGTAGGAATGGAAATATGTTGATTCAAGTTAAATATTTAGTGTGAAACATTTACTCATTATCACTCTAAAAAGCGATTCATGGTTGGTGGAAGATGCTTTTCAGCATTAAAAATAATATGCTTGTTACATGTTTTAGTCAATTGATAACTAATTTTAAGAAGTTGGTCAAAATAAAAATACATTTTTGAGTAGGATGGAATGAAAATAAGTTAAAATATCTGAATTAAAATAGTTTGACCACTCAATATTAACACAACTTTGGATAAATATAAAGTTTATTCAACTTAAGTAAGTTTTCTGAGGTCAAAGCAAATCATATTGGTTGTACTTGAATTAACTGAGTTTGTCAGATTATAAAATACTCATAGGATTTACTCTACAAGGCAAGAGGTGGAACTATACTTAAAAAGATGCATGTAAATTGTTACCATATTATTATTATTATTATTATATTTGTTTAAGTTGAACCAATGGATTCTCTTTTTTTTTAGATGTACCTGTACTACTCATTATTTTAAATAAGTAAATCAATATGATACATTTGAGTGTGCATTTTATTTAATTAATTAAATAATGAATTAACCGTTGCTGGCATTTTTCCCTTTTTCGCTGTTTTTGGCCGTGCACCTTTCGAGGGGATTTATTTTGAGAGTGTTTGCTTCTTTCCTACGTGATTTTAAGCAACTACAAATACACAAAACAAAAGCTAAAAGAATCTATTGATGGTGTACCATTTGTTGAAACTTACTCACAACTTCTACTCTTAAACTTCATCCTTTGAGATAAATACAATTCTTCTATTGAAAAGTCCTCCATTAGACTATTTGTCAGGAAGTCTATAAATGGTCCCAACAGATTTTCCCAGTTTTGCAAAAGTACATTTTTTCATAGAAGGTGAGTGCTTTATTATTATTCTCACTTTATATCCAGAAATGACCCATATTTCTTTCAGTACGTTGCGATAATGCTGGAATAGATTGTGCCATATTGGACATGAACATAACTACATCATCTGCATATTAAGTCAACCTATTATACAAGCTTTGTAATTCAAGTCCAGAAATGTTTGACTGAGATTTGGTAGCTACTGTGCAGCAAGCGCTTCTATTGCTAAATAAATAGTGATGATCAAAGACTGCAGTAAAGGATCAGACATGACGTTATTGGTTCAAGTTCAAGCTGAGGGGTTAGTTTGCCAAATCTTTATATATTAACAAAGATTTCCTCAAAGCCAAAACATGTTCGGGCCTAAAGACAATAAATAAATAAATTTAATTATTAATTTCAATTTATTTTAATAATATCTATAAGAAGTCCATCTGGACCTGCTACCTTTTCTGTCTTCATAGAGGTTATAGCCTCTGAAAGCTCAGCCATGTCCAGTGGGACGTCCACCTCAGAGTGGTCCTCCAAATGATCACAAACCTTCCTGTGTCAATGGATCTAAAGGCGGCCCTGAAGACTAAAGGTTTTCATTATATATTCTACAGATGGTGTTTCCTCAGCGTTCCGTAGGGTCAGAAAACATCTCTCCTTGTGGCACCTCCATTTCATTAATTGTTCTCTGGTTTTGGAAGCCTCTAACACGCCAGGCTGAAAGTTTTTCTGCTTTTTCCTTTCGGTCCTTTTTAAGACTTTTTCATTCCATCTAAATTTGCAAAAACATTGTGGGAAGAAACTTCATTAAACTGAGTTCTTAAATTCTCTAACTTTCTTCTTGTTACTAAGAAATCACAGATTCCTTCAGCTGAAACCTGAATATATGTTATTTTTTGCTTGCTTAATTCTTTATTTGAGCTTAAAACCCCACTAATTTCAAAGTAAAGATCTTAATGGGATTCTGTGAAGTCAGGAAATCAGGATCATGTCAGCATTTGGTATTGAACTGGCATCAGATTGGTCCTTTAAATAGACTGTTCAATTTATACTCGTCTCGTCTCGTCTCGTCTCGTCTCGTCTCGTCTCGTCTCGTCGTCCTCCGCTTATCCGGGTCCGGGCCGTGGGGGCAGCAGCCTCAGCAAAGAAGCCCAGACAGTCCTCTCCCCAGCCACCTCCGTCAGCTCTTCCAAGGGAACCCCGAGGCGTTCCCAGGCCAGCCGGGCGATGTAATCCCTCCAGCGTGTCCTGGGGCGGCCCCGAGGTCTCCTCCCGGTTGGACATGCCTGAAATACCTCCCAAGGGAGGCGTCCGGGAGGCATCCTTACCAGATGCCCAAACCACCTCAACTGGCTCCTCTCGATGTGGAGGAGCAGCGGCTCTACTCCGAGTCCCTCCCGGATGTCCGAGCTCCTCACCCTATCTCTAAGGCTGAGCCCAGCCACCCTGGGCTCAATTTATACTTAACCATTAATATTGAGTGATCCGAGTTTACCATAAGTAATTAGTGCAGTTATTAACAGGCAAAAAAAACTTCAGATATCAGAAAAACAACTGAAATCTCAACAGTGATGCTCGGCTGTTCAAGTGCAGAGAAAAGCTGTGAATCCTCTTTTTAAACCACAGCTGGAAATCATACTTTGGTCTCATAGAAGCCCAACCTTGATATTTCTAAACTCATATTGAACTTATTAGGTCAGGACAAAGCAGAAGCTGTTTGTGTGTTGAGAAAATCCTCCTGAATAGATGTAAAGTGTCCACAGTTAGGGCCAGCTCATTACAGCTTATTAGACAGTAACACGCTGAACAGGTACAGGGGGAAGCGGAGGAATAAGCCATAAAGGTTTCTCATACTCATTATTTTAAGTACCAATGAAAACTGGAAATAACATCCACATATTGAACAAGACCACATTATACATATTTAATGCTAGACTCTTAGAAATAAGGATTCAAAAAGGATTCATCCTGAAGAACTTAGGGTCTACCTTGAATCATTTGCGTCAAGGGTTGTTTGTGAGACTTAAGGCCCTGACACACCAAGCCGATGGTCGGCCGTCGGTGAGCGTCTGTCAGCCTAGTTTTTGCGGTGTGTCCTGCACCATCAGCACTTTGGCGTCGGCGGCTTTTCGGCCGATTGAGCATGTTGAGTCGGCGGCAGAGCTTCTCGGTGAGAGAGATCACTCTGATTGGCTGTTCAGGTTTTATTCCCTCGCCCCTGTAGCAAGTGAATCTGCCTGTAGTGAAACCGGGACTAACCGGTGCTTCCTCCTCAGGCTCCACTTCACTCAGCTGCCCCACAGACCCGCTGCTTCTTCCCACTTTAACCTCAATAACAAACCGGAGCTAGCTGGGAGCGGCTAGCGGAGCGTTAGCCGCAGCATGACCAGAGGGAAGCACTGCCAGTTAGCCTCCGCTAGCTTCCCAGCTAGACCCGGCTCTCCGTTTGGATCCAACCGGAGCACCAAGCCCTGGTTTGTTATTCAGATTAAAGTAGGAAGAAGCAGCGGGTATATCGGGCAGCTGAGTGAAGTGGAGCCTGCGGAGGAAACACCGGGACCGTCTGGATGTAATAGTCCGTGGAGGTGCTGCGGTGCTCGGCTGCACAGATAGGAAACCCCTCGGCTGACAGGATGTACCACTCTGTCACTTCGCTCTCTCTCACGCAGGCGCAGAACATACGTGCTACTTGGCTGCCAGATGTAGTCCGTGTAGTGTGTTCAAATGCAACTGACACAGGGCGACGTGAGGCGACTTAGATGACGCAACAGTTGGCTTTCGTCGCTGCTAGTTCTTTGATGTCGGTTTGGTGTGTCAGCACCTTTAGGGTTTCATTAAGAACCTTTTTCATCAAAGGAACCCTTTATGGAAGAAAGAGTTCTTGAAGGATTATTGAAAGCATGGTTGTTTAAAAAGTCCCCATCTGTGCAGATGTATCTGAAATCCCCTTAATAAATTCATTTTACATGTGTTCTGCCATTGTTGATGTCTTTACCATGATTTCATGGCGTTCAACACCACATGGCATTTTGTATTCAGTTCTAATTCAGTTCAGATTTTCTGTTCCCACAGCACATTGTCAACATTATTAATGTTTGGTCATGGCCTTTCCATGTCCAGATATGACATGCAAGGTACCCTGGGTGTGTTGGTTGTTGACGTTCTGGGAGACTACATAGGTACACCGCAAATTGACGTTTTTTTGTCCTTCAACAACAAACGCACGTGGTTGGCTTTTGGAAAAAAGAACAAGGTCTGGCTTTACAATCTTATGGGATGCAAACACTGGCCTCCCAGGTGAAAGTCGGTGTTTGTTGGACCCATCCACCACCCCTCCAACCTGCCCTACTTGGACTTTCGCTGCCTTAACTTTTGTTCCTTCCCCCTGATGATGATGATGCTGCTGGGCACCATTTAATTTTAACAGCTGGATGGTATTATTACATTAAAGGACAGCTTTTTTCATCAGTGTCTGACGCTGGGTGTCACTAACCAAGCGTTAGATTTTGATGACTTCAGAGTGAGACCGGGTTGGTTCCCAACCCCACTGCACCTCTGAAATAGCAAAGGCTATAGTATTAGTGACTTCACGAAAGCTGCTGGATGTAGTTCCTTTGGCCCCTATTTTACCTGTTTAAGTAAAACCATGATTAGTGGGAAAGAGATCTATGGATAGTGTAATTAATTCCTATTTTTAGAGCGCCACTGAGTGGGTTCTAGATGAAACCCTCGGAATATAAAATGGTTCTTGATAAAACGCCCAGGTGGGTTCTTGTTAGCACCCTTAGAACGTCGTTTCCTCATGCTTCCAGCCCACCAATCATCATTAAGGGTACTCCATAACGTTGTAAAAAATTAAAGGTATGTGGCAGGAGGACAATAGGTGATTGGGTACCCTATACATTGCCCCCACATTTGGAGAACCTTGTGTTGAGTTTGTAAATGAATCGCTTTTCTTTTTTACACTTCCACTCTGACTCCTTCAGTTATTTGATTGTTGTGTCTTCTTTTGTCTCCCGTTTACAGAAGACATAACATCTGCATAGAGCCCCCAGAGAGGGTTCTGAGTGAAGCTACTACATCATACAAGGGTTCCCTGAAGAACCTCTCATATGGGGTTCTGGGTAAAACCCTTTATGTTGGGTGCTCATGAAACCGTCTAAAAGGATTCTCCTGTGAGGACAAGCAGAATAACCATTTATGGTTCTAGTTAGCACCTGTGTTTCTAAGAGTGCTGTTGCTAGTCTCCATGGTCTCTTACCCTTCAACCTAATGCAAATGTTCTGCTACTTTTCTCACTTTCACTGGGAGATAATTAGAGAATAAATCCATAAAATCATATCCTGGACTGTCCTGCAGGGCCGAAACCTCAGCTACTGTTTTCAAATGCATTATCCAGTATGTTCATTTCACTTAATACTTTTTATATTATTGCCTGGAACAAAGATAAAAATCCTGAATCTGATATTAAGGGAATTGAGTTGGTGACATCCCATGAGATAAAAGGAGAAAAGAAATGTGTTTTATTATTTGGTTCATTTAGGTCTGGACTTCCTGTTGTTGAATTGTTGTTGTTTTTGTTGTCACATTCGTACTGCCTTTTTTACATCCAGAATGAGACAATTTTTCATCCAAAGTGAACAGAGCAGATGTAAAGGCTTTTAGTAACTCCTGAATTACTAATGATTTGTTTGTTATTGTTTCCATACACACTGATGTCATTTCCACTCCTGGAAGCTTTTAAAGGTTCTCCACAAAGGATGTGAGAGATCCTTTTTTCCTATCAGGTTAATTTTAGGTTTCACTACAAATAGTCCATCTTCTCAATGAAATCACACTGTAAACACAAACAGGAACAAGCTCATCTCATTTGGAAGTTGAGTGCATATAGCAGCCAGAAAGTCGACCGCAGTGTTTCATAAATGCAGCCATTTAAGAGTCTAAACAGCTCCGCTAATCAACAGCGCCTGGATCTGTAGTCGCTCTATATTTAGCTCCCCTTTCTCACATCTCAAGTTCCCGCTCAGCCCACCTACAGAACTCCTAATGCATTTCTGGAGAAGCTCGGAGAGAAAAGTTTAATAATGGCAACTGCTTAGATTAGTCTCCATGGTAATGACACCGAACTTACAGTGTGATCGCAGGCCTGCACAGACACAGACACGTCCTTTCTGAAGGCTGCATGACGGCACTGTTTCTCTGTATAATCTAAACTGACAGCAGAGACATCAGACATGCACAATTAGGGAATGATGTATGAGAGAAGTTGAAGCTTCAGCCCAGCTGGATGAACTGACTGGCAGCTGAGTGCTTCTCTGTTCACGTGGCACCAGGAAACAGTGGCCAAAGTCTGGAGATAAATCCTAGTCTCCTAAATGATTTGTACTGTGTGTTCTGTGGCAAGGTATCATACATCAAACACATCGACCCCAGGAACACTAACAAGGTGTCTGTGACGGGTTGCTTCCCAGCAAACAATATAAATCAACAAAATCAATACATGCAGAATTCAGAAACTATTCCAATAAATAGGACATTAGCTCCTTTGTTACTTCAAATTAGAATCTATTTCTATGTGATTCCTTCATTGGACAACAATCAGTGATATAACTGAACATAACTACATGTCTTTGTGTCATTTTAACAAGCTTTCCCATGATGCCCCATTGGCATTTTACATATTTATTGATGTTTCTGTATTACATAATGGAAAATCAAACTACTTTCAAAGGAGGTTTGATTTTGGGGTTTTGATTTTTTAAAGGAGACATCATGTGGGTTAGCAACGATATGTATATAAATACATACATATATGTGTGTGTGTGTGTGTGTGTGTGTGTGTGTGTGTGTGTGTGTATGTGTAACACAGACAATTGTGCAGCATTAATGTGTGTAACAAAATTAAATGTACATTTGTGATGTTAAGTATTAAAATTACACAAAATTTGTTTCAGTTGTCATTACGTGACACACTTAGGCCTCCATAATCAATATGTGAAATGTTTGATACTCAGTTTCTGCACCCCTACATTCACCTTTGGGAGTACCCCACCTATAAAGGGGTGTCTCCCGCCTTACAACCTCCCCTTTTGCTGTTGTACTTAACGGGAGAGGTAAACCACATTGCTCTCGTAGTAATGTCCGTGTTTTAGCATTGTTATGCTAAATCAAATCAAACTTTATTAACATAGCACTTTTCATACATTAAAAATGCAACACAAAGTGCTCCACAAAATAACATGCTATGTTAAGTTCATTTTATGTTAACATAATCTTGTGTTGCTTGATTTGTGTAGGGGCTGGAGTTTTGTTTTTGCCACTCAGTGTTGGGTATGTTTTCTGTGGTTTTATTGTGTGTATTTGAATGTAACATCCTTTTGATGTTGTACTCCTTGGGAGAGGGGCTCGAGTTTGGATGGTTGTGTATGACAGAGGATGTTGTTTTTGCCACCTGTTGTCTGGAGAAGAATAAACAGAGATAGATGTCCACAGTCTGGGCCTCTTTATATCTACACAATGCAGACATCACTTGAGTCCACAGGTTACATATATAGGAGGTATAACACACTGATTGACTAAATTATGCATAAATGGCCTTAGCAGAAAACATCAATGAGCAGAAAAAAATCCCCATGGTATTATATGATGTAAAAATGTGCTAAAAAAAATAAATAAGAAAAGTCGTGGTATAGTGTGTCATGAAAGTGTTCCAAGACAAGTCATAGTATACTAAGTATAACATGTCATGAAATCATGCTAAAACAGTCATAGTATAGTATTTTGTAAAATACTACTAAAAACAGTAATATTACCATTCATGGTAAAATTGTGCTAAAAAAAATGTCATAATATAGTTTGTTGTCCAATAACATGAAAAAACATCATAGGACATTATGTCATCCAAAATCACGAAAAAAATCATAGTATAGCATGTTGTCCAAAATCATGAAAAACGCCAAAGTATAGTAGGACATCCAAAATCATGGAAAACGTCATATTATAGTATGTTGTCCAAAATCACGAAAAAACATCATAGTATATCACGTCGTCCAAAATCACGAAAAAACGTGATAGTATATATAGTATGTCGTCCAAAATCATGGAAAACGTCAGAGTATAGAATGTCGCCCAAAATCATGAAACACGCCAAAGTATAGTAGGACATCCAAAATCATGGAAAACATCATAGTATAGTATGTCGTCCAAAATCATGAAAAACGCCAAAGTATGGTAGGACATCCAAAATCATGGAAAACGTCATAGTATAGTATGTCGTCCAAAACCATGGAAAAACGTCATAGTATAGTATGTCGTCCAAAATCATGAAAAAAAAGTCATAGTATAGTATGTCGTCCAAAATCATGAAAAAAAAAGTCATAGTATAGTATGTCGTCTAAAATCATGAAAAAAACGTCATACTATAGTATGTTGTCCAAAATCATGAAAAAAAAGTCATTGTATAGTCTGTTGTCTAAAATCATGAAAAAAAACGTCATACTATAGTATGTCGTCCAAAATCATGAAAAAAAGTCATAGTATAGTATGTTGTCCAAAATCATGGAAAAACATCATAGTATAGCATGTCGTCCAAAATCATGAAAAAAAAGTCATAGTATAGTATGTCGTCCAAAATCATGAAAAAAAA
>NC_065527.1:5755067-5760103 GCF_006386435.1 Epinephelus moara
TCATAGTATAGCATGTTGTCCAAAATCATGAAAAAAAGTCATAGTATAGTCTGTTGTCCAAAATCATGAAAAATAGTCATAGTATAGCATGTTGTCTAAAATCATGAAAAAACATCATAGTATAGCATGTTGTCCAAAATCATGAAAAAAAGTCATAGTATAGTCTGTTGTCCAAAATCATGAAAAATAGTCATAGTATAGCATGTTGTCTAAAATCATGAAAAAACATCATAGTATAGCATGTTGTCCAAAATCATGAAAAAAAGTCATAGTATTTTACGTCGTCCAAAATCATGAAAAATAGTCATAGTATAGTATGTTGTAAAATCCTGTTGAAAACAGTCGTAGTATAGTATGTCGTAAAAATGTGCTTAAAAACTCACAGTACAGTATATTGTAAAATCAGCTAAAAATAGGCATAGTATAGAATGTTGTAAAAAAAAACGGTCATCTATAATATGCTGTTAGAAATGTTCATAAAACAGTCATAGTATAGTATGTTGTAACAATGTGCTAAAACAGTCATGTGTAAAGGACTAAGTAATAGATGCAGAAGGACAAAAGTGCAAAAAATGCTTTATTAAAGTTGCAACATTTGATAACAAATGAAATCAGTGAATTAATCCTAACACTTGCTATGATACTAGAAAAAATAGGTTCAACTTAGCACAACATAACCAAAGAGACATAAGCTCCAAAGGCACACAGGGAGATGAAATGCACACATGGGCCAGCCCAAACTCACTTAAAGACATAAGACATTAGACAAAGGACATTATGTACAAAGAATGTAGCTTCCAGCAAATGATAACAAATCCAATTTTTAGAGAATTGCTAAATTCAGGTCCCCCCTTTGGTCCCAGGCTTCAGGCCTTTTCGCCAGAGGAGCTCACTAACATCAAAGACAAAGTAAGACTACTTGGCAATAAAAACCATGTGACAGAATGTTAACCATCTTCTGTGCATCCATTAGAAGCCAAACTGACATAAAGTGCAATATGTGAACACAAAAGACCATAGATATTAAAAAATACTAACACTGGTGGACAGAAGTTAATAAGGCCTTGTCTCTGACAAAGTTACAGTCCAGTAGGTTTACTTTATATAGCCCAATATCACAAATCACAAATTCGCCTCAGGGGGCTTTACAATCTCTAGACCTTTGCTTCGGATAAGGAAAACCTCCACCCCAAAAAAACATTTAACAGGGAAAAGGGAAGGAGGAGGGTCCCATAGATGTGTGAGCAGAACAGACCAACATAATAACAGTTACAATATAGACAATCTTGGACATCCAAAGGGAGCTCGGAGTAGAGCCGCTGCTCGTTTACGTCTAAGGGGTCAGTTGAGGTGGTTTGGACATCTGATCAGGATTCTCCCGGTTGCCTCCCGTTAGAGGTTTTCCAGGCATGTCCCACTGGTAGGAGACCCCGGGGCAGACCCAGAACACACTTGAGGAATCACATATATCATCTGGACTGGAAACGCCTCGGGGTCCCCCAGGAGGAGCTGTAAAGTGTTGCTGGAAAGAGGTGTCTAGAATACTCTGCTTAGCCTGCTGCCCCCACGACCTGGCTTTGGATAAGCAGGATGGATCCAGGAAGATGTTAGGCAGTTTCCAGGTGTTGCCAATAGACAACAACAACATCCTCTCAAGACGGAGAGAAAGACTATCCCAGAGGAAGGGAACAGGACAGGAAAAGACCCTGTGGCCGGCTGTCTTCTTTTTTACTCTGGGGACAGACAGAAATCCTGCATTCTGAGGGCAGGGAGTCTTGATTGGAGTGTAAGGTTTGAGGAGAGCAGACAGGTAGGATGGTGCGTGCGCGTTTACAGTTTTATAAGTCATCAAAAGCAAATGGTGGAAAGACAAAGAGGTCTGAGAAATATTCTCCAAACACTAGATGACAGCGAGTAAATGTAATGCCACAGGTTAGATCATGCAGGGACAATATGTGTGACTGATAACACTGAGATATTTGATACGCTGCAACTCCAGAAATAAAGTGATCAACACTAACAATGACGACACTTTGACAGTCAGCAGTTCATTGCATTTCAACAGAGTGTCCACACCTTGCAGGCTCACAAAAGGACAACCAATCACATCTGTTAAAAGAATGCATCATACCTAGTAGGTCAACCACACCTCCCCAGTCAGGTAAAAGTTTCTATCCTTTTCTCGCTCAGAGTTGCTCTGAGAACTTTCCTAGGTCACTCCTAAGCTAGGACTCCTCACTAAATGTTTTTTGGCTAAGGCAGGAGCTCTCTGAGAGGATTCTCATAATGTTTGTGAATACGGCCCCAGATTTCAGGTATACTGCGTAGCTGAATGAAGACGATCTTGTTGATATCTTTTATGTGCTGATCCAAAGAAAGGGTTAAAGTGGACAGCTCCTGTGATTAAATTGCTCATGTTTCATTTTTGTGACCTTTTACTGTGATGCTGTAAATCAGAAAGTGGAATTGTAGAGGGCTCCTGGTTCGAACCCTGGGGTGCGGAGTTCGCATGTTCTCACTAGCTGTGTTCGAAACTGTCCACTCACTCACTCACTCACTCACTATTCCCTATTTCGTGTTTACTATATAGTGCACAACATGGGGAACCACTGCACAAGATTTCGGACACTAACTGAAATTTTCTGAACGTCATTGCGTCAGTAGCTGCGCCGCATACTCCTGTGACGCAAGTGGACGCGCCGAGCATCATGTAAACAAACCGGGCGCTTTGAGGATGATCGAACTGTATGGTGGTTGTACTTTTTGTCAATAAATTGTTGAAATGTCAATGGTGTGGACGTTTGGTTTTGTCAGCTATGGTTGTGTGTCTGCATTGTGAGCTGTAATAGGCCACGATAGTGCACGAGCTACAAGCTACCTGGCTCGTGCGAGCTAAGTGGCTATTGTTAGCTCGTGAGCTAACGTTACCAGCTAGCATCCTATTCGTTTCTTTTCTTTTTGTGTATTAAAATAATGATTCCGGTGATTGTTTGGATGCTGCTGACCCAAGTCCTGCTCCTCAGGCAAAGACGGAGGCGAAGGCAAACGTATCTTAGTCGTTTAAGGCGCCTTTTGTTGATTCGCTGACGTCAACTGGTAATTAGCCTAAAAAAATCTAAGCTAACATGCTAGCTGATATAAGCAAACTACTGGCTTGTTGCGCCTTTCTTCTTCTCCTCTGGCAAAAGACGACCGCATTGCATTGTGGTATACGGGAGTAAAATGTAGGGTACATAATTTGTTCACTCACATTTGCTGTGCATTGTGGGTATTTTATAGTCCACTATATAGTGAATGAAATTAACCGTGGAGAATTCGAACAACACTACAAAATGGCGAACACACTATATAGTGCACTATAGGGAGCGATTTCGAACACAGCTCCGGTGTCATCATGGGTTTCCTCCAGGTGCTCCAGCTTCCTCCCACAGTCCAAAGACATGCAGGTTAATTGGTGACTCTAAATTGTCCGTAGGTGTGAAGGTGAGTGTGAATGGTTGATAGTCTGGGGACCTGTCCAGAGTGAACCCCGCCTTCATTGCTGCCACTTAGTGAAGCTCTGGTTCAGGTGTTTGAGGTCAATTTTAGGTAAAAAACAAGGTTTGTCCTTTCTCAGGATTTATTGTGATAAAGGTGCACACACTGTCTGACATGGAAGGTTAGTGAACAAGGTGAAAAAAGTCTTTTTTCATTTCATGGGGACTTAAATTGGGAGGAAACTCTTCTATAAGCTGCAGTCACATTTTAGAGTTCAGGTTAGGTTTATTTCATATTTAGCAGCTCATGTGTCGCAGCAGATAGCGTAGTAATTAAGCCAGAGAGTCAGAGTGGATCAGTAAACATGCAGCAGGATGAGGATTCCTGTGCGTTCCTCTGGCAGTGCTACAGGCATGAGAGTGAAAGAGCAGTGCAGGTGTCAAATCGCTCGTCTTTCTTCAGCACACACCTTAATCTCCCCGCAACCCCTACATCGCTCCACTCCTGACTTCATTTGCATATCAAGGTTGCAGATAGAGTATATGAATGGACGTGACTTACCTCTCGACACTGAAGGAGAGGAGAAAGGGATTTAATTGAACTCTGGCTCCTTGTGGATTCATTTGCATGAGTGTGTTCATGCAGAGTGACACACTATACTGTCTTCAGAGGCACCTCGGGGGGATTGCTTCACCACTAAATGAAAGGCTCTTGTTTGCTCTCAAACAACTCATTTTCCTCACTGTTGCAACTCTAATATTCAGGCAGGGAGGAAACGCACCAGCTCAGATTGATGGATGATTGTAAGGCTGATTACGATCGGAATTACAGGTGTGCTACAAGCTAATGAAGGTGGGTGGCTAATAATTCAGTGTTGATTTTCTGATAAGAAACCTCATTTAAACTCCAGACAAGATGCAGAGTCTATGCTGGATGTCCTTAGCTCTGCAGAGGTCAGCTTATTGTTTGGGGTGAAGAGCCATAAAATCTGACACACACATTACAATCTACACACGTCTCATGCAAAGACTTTGCATATATTTTAAATCTGCTCAGAGGGTAATTTATAGTGGTGGAAGTGCTCAAAATCTGTACCAAAAAGTGCACTGTGCAGGTGTATTTATCTTCAAAGACTGTCCTCTGCCTCTATTTTCATATTTTCTTCTTATTTTCCATGTTCAGGATGATTATAGGTGTGGACGTCCACAATACACAGGTGAGGTCGGGGCTTCATAAAAAAGGTAGGCTAGTGACAAGGTGCTAAGCTGCATCCTTTAGTTGCAGTACCACAGCTGGCCACTGGGACAAAATTCTGTTAATAGTGTGGTACAGAAATGAGTCCTTAAACCCAGTAATGAGTTGGCATTTTATCACTCCCAGTTCCCTCGTCTCAAAGTCAGTTTTTTGAGTTGGTTTTTGTTTAAATGTCCGAAATAAGGACTGTGGTTAATACACGCTTAAAGAGATAGTGCACCCAAAAATGAAAATTCAGCCATTATCTACTCACCCATATGCCGATGGAGGCTCAGGTGAAGTTTTAGAGTCCTCACATCCCTTGC